>NW_010204139.1:0-29690 GCF_000695765.1 Mesitornis unicolor
TCCTAATATTCTGTGATTCTGTGATTCTTTGGCTAAACTAAAAACTGAAGAGAGATTTTTGAACTGAAAAAGATTTAGACTATAAACAAAAGAAATGCCATCAACTTTTTTTAACTAGTTAAAGGTGTTCTGGAATGGTTCACTTTTAGTTATTAGATATTTTGAAGTACAGTAATAAGAGGTAACATGAGTGGGCAAAAAGAAGGGAATCTTAAAGTAGTCTAAGCTTAATACACAAAGGCAATATATATTAAAAACAATCTTGCTTCAAACCTATCTCCAAGATTTCTTATTTTGAAGCAAAGTTAAACCTCATTTAAGGTAATTCCATCAGAAATATGAGACCCAAATGTCCTTAAAATGTTGAGTGTCTTTTATGTATGGGAAAGATTCTGAGTGTATACTATATTCTATGAGAAAAAGGAATGGAAAACTTAAGATGTTTTCTGATACAGTGCTTTTGCATAGTGTGATGTTCTACAGATATTTCACAGAATGGAGATCCTTTCAGCTTTTACTACTTTTTCCTTAATTATGTATTTGGAATCCCTCTGCCAGGTTTATAGGGAGATTCAGCTCCGCTCTTGCCTGAAATAAATCAGTCTTATCTATTTTCCTCTCTTATTTTAACTCGAAGATGATTCTTTTTACTTAGAGCCTAATAACTCCTGTAATTCTGTGCAGGAGAAATTTGTTGAGGAAAGCTTTTCTTGTCTTTTTGTCCATTTGCTTAACCAGGGAGATCTTGAGATGAGCACAACTAATCCTGACTTGTTACTTGTTTCCTTTCATGTTTGCCTTGATACTAAGTAGCTTGGAGCTCTGTAGCAGTGGGGCACTTCTGAATACTTCTATCCTCAAAGCATGCCACTAAGAGAGTGAAATGCTATCCTCAGCCATGGAATCAATGCATAAGGAAATTACTTATTTAACAATAATTATCACTGAGCCAAGAATTTAACTTCGTAATTCTCAGCCATCTGTTATTTCACAGGGTTTGCACTACAGAATAGCAGCCACTTTATTAAACAAAGGAAAGAAATCTCAGGGAGTTAGTTGTTTTCCATAGGCAGCATTAAAGGTATTTATTGGAATCACCTAAGAAAATTTTGCTAATATGATTGAAACAGAAAATTAGATTTGCAATATTCATTTGAAATCTTGAAGTGTTACATGGAGAAAGACCCTTAAAACTCTTCCACCACATTAGTTGTTCTCCTGTATATCTCTAACTACAGCCCACCCTTCCCAGTGGCATTATAAAGGAAAGGCAGCAGTAAATACTAAATCTTTTCTCATCTTCACTCATTTTTTTCCTGACTGAAGCAAAATAATCTGTATCCTTGGCCATTTTAGGTGAACCAAGCCTACAAAAGTTGAAGAATACTTTATAATATACTTCAAAATTTATATTCTATGTCAAGATCAATTTAAAGATCTATTTTAAGATCTGTGTTAAAGATCACTTATAGTTCTTGTGGTTTGTGTTTTATTTTTTAATTAAAAATGTAGATGTTTTCTGGATACTTATATATTTGGAAAAATTTAAGTGCAATTTCACCTTTTTCTCTAACTTCTGTGATAGCTGTTACACTCAGGAGGCTAAACAAGTAATTGGTGATAGGGAAGATATACTTCTGAAGCTATGCATTTTCCTTTTCCCCCCATATATAGCCAGTTTGTTAAACAGAGATTTAAATATAAAGTTGCTATTGTACTCTGAAGTTCTGAAATGCTGAAGGACTAGAGATTGCTAAGAAGAATGTATTGGCTCTAAAACCTTTTGAAGTATATTTGAATAGTTCTAAATGCACTAAATTATCAGATCAAAAAATATCCTGTGCTAGTTACAGTGTTCTTGAAAAGCTCAGGGGAAAAAAATCCTGCAAAATGCTTTAGTGTCAACTCAGGTGTGGAAAAGAAAATCTTTCCCATACACTAACAATGTTAATTCTTTTGAATGTAAAGGCATCCCAATAATTATTATCTTCAATTGTAGGAAACATTCATAATTGTAATTTATTATATATTACATATTACATAGGATATAGAACACTTAGAAGTTACTCTTTCATGGACAGGGAAGTTCCTATATGGAATTGTGCAAGGAGCAAAATTTAAAAGAATCTAAAATGGTGAGATTAAAATCTCACGTTAAGATACACCTCTTCAAAGAAAATATCTATTGGCGCTTTCACTGTACCATGTTTATGGGAGCTGTGTTTTCTCCTTCTGTCCTGCAACATAGGTACAGCTCTTAGAATCATTTAGGTTCAAGCAGACCCTTAAGATCATCGAGTCCAACTGTCATGTAGCACATCATTATTTCATAACAAGTAGAAGGACTACAAAACTCTAATTGAAGAAATACTTCACAAGGGAAATATGTAATCTGTAGCATGTTATATTTAAAATGTTGCCATTTTAACATTGTATTACCTTGACCAGAGTAGACTAAGTTTAAGATGCATTTCTGTTTTACCACCCTCAATGGTATTGTAGCTCAGAGATGAGCGATAAAAGCTGTTTTAAAAGTTAGGTAGAGAAATAAACGGAATCTTTTTTGGAAAACTAAGGAGGACACTAGCTAAGTTGATAATACCTGGGCCTTCAGTTTGTACACAAACTGCACTGCTGCTGAAATCATGGGAATCTGCTCGAGAGGAAGCAAGCCCAGTATTTCTCACCATCTTTTATTGCCCCTCACAGTCCGTCCAAGAAAGCATCAAAATTCATAGAGCCAGTACTGTAAAAACAAAACTGCAGCTGCCTGCCTCCTGTCATCTTCATGAAGAGGGATGCTCTACATTTCACAGAAATTAGTCCCAGTGTTTTAATTATCTTTATTCTATAGCATTCCATTGTGCAACTCATTAAAACATGCACATGGAATCTTTTACAGATGAGCTTTGTCAGAATTATGCTTTCAGATGCTCTCTCATGTGGTAAGTAATTTATACCGGACTCTAGAAAACCTTCAGTACATATTCACTTTCATTTGTTTTTAAGGAAGGTTCTAGGATATATATTTAGCACTTATCTACAAAACATATACACTTAAATTTTAAAGTCAGAAAATAAATTAATATGGGAGGAATATCCTGAGGTAATCTGGTCCAATGTCCTGCTCAAATTTGTATATAAATACAGCTTCGTTAAGGGAGATCAATAGTTTAAATTGTTCCTTAATGTTTATTACACTTTCATTAATAGTTTACACAAACAAAACTTACATTTAATCAAAAGTTACTATCCCAGGTATTTTAAACAGGCCAGCCATGGCAAATCAAATAATCTCTAAATTACAGAGACTTGTCGCTGACATTTAATGGAGCATTTTGTATTCTCATGCCACTGTTATTGATCTGTATTGGTATATTGCAGTTTATATATACTAGGGGTCTTGGATAGATGCTATATGTGTTGGATAAATAAGCACAGATAGACGAACTTCCATAAACATCGTGAAATAGATTTTTGTCTTCATCCTTTAAAGCTTAATAAGTGTTTCTTACAGGTTTAAAGCTTAAACTGATGTTTGATAACTTCTCTGTTCTACATCATCATGATAATGAATTTGATGATTTTCTCAATTTTGGCAACTGCCTCTCTGCTCTGGGAAGTGGTCTCTCATAAGAGCGTGAGCTCCAAAGGGTTGACTTTATCAGGACCTTAAACAACCAATATCTAACCGCAGTCCACTCATCTGTGTCTGTTAAGAGCAGTAATATTTCTGATAGAACAAGGCTTTGGAGTTGTAAAACTCATTATTATGACTGTCTGTATCAGATCTTTGTGTGAACTCTGATATGTATTTCCTTTATGCATCATTTTTTTGAGCAATAAAATAAGAATATTAGGACATATTTAGTGACAATTCAGAGATTCTTTGTTGAAAGGCAGTCTATAGTAAGTAGAGCTAGTTGAAGTTGTTAGTGTTAATGTTTTAAACTTTGCTGAGATCAAGATTTTTACTGATATAAGTGGTTTGACACTGATTCTTACATAATTAAATGAATTAGTAGAAATGTAGTATGAGATTGACATTTCAAATACTAATATAGCGTCCAGAAGAATATGATTTCCTTGTGGAAAGTTCCTGAAAGTATATATGTTTTTCCTCCATTTCAGAAAAAGTGGGTAGGGTGTGTAGATCACCTGCATGCTAGCAATGAACGTAAAGGCAAACAACAAACGAAGAAAACATGCTGCTGCATGGCTGTCAGATAACATCTTCTCATTGACTGTAAAATAAATTACTAGATAATGAAATGTAGCTGGAGCGAGTCTTCTCTGGAGTTTATTCCATGACAGGGGGGTTGGACTAGATGATCTTGAAGGTCCCTTCTAACCCACATCATTCTATGATTCTATGACTATTCAAAAGGAGAACTGAATATCTCTATTTTCTTAAGCAAAAATGTCCATGAGTTACAGAAAACTGTTCAGAACTACTATAATAAGAAAATTCCTTATGTATTTTCACATACCATCATATCAGTTCATTACAGATTTTATTTTACATACTTTTTCCTACCTGCTAACATGAAATAAATCGTATGCATGACATTAGCATTGTGTGCATTTACAGAAGCAAGTACTGATAATCTAAATGTAAATATATTTTTTAATGAACCCTGTTGTGAATCCTAGAGGAAGAATGAATTAATGACATTTTCTTTGATTTTCCAAAACAACTGTATTGTTTGGAAGCTTTGTTTGTTTTTAAACAAAGCATTGTAGCAGTGAATTTGCTAGAAGTCAGGTCTTCAGAATTTCAAGATTTTAAAATGTGTAACTTTTGTGAAGAAAATAGTATACTAAGGTTATAGATTAATCATTAAGGCCCAGTTCATTCTTTTTCATGCATTATATTGTTGTTCAATAGAAACAAGGTAGTGCTAGGTCTAATAGGAACATCTAACTAGACTGAAAGAAAGGTTTATTGATACAGGAAATACATAATCCCACCTCAGGTTGTGAGAAACATCTAACTTAAACCAGCGGTATCTTGAATAATTATGAAAAAAATTACAAGCTGTTATCATTAAAGTTTCATATAGGCTTTTTGTGTTCCTCTGATAATTCATGGATTGAATGACCTAAAACCAAATGATCACTTGAAATGTTAACCAACATATTCCTGTGTTTCAGCACAAAACACATAGTGTGTGTTCCTACAGCTGTTGTACTAATGTATCAGTAAAATATAAATTTGAGATAGATGTGAACAAAAAATATTTTCAGCTTGTGCGTCTATGTTAATTATGGAGACATGTGATTTGAACGATGTTTGCTTTTGTATTCTTTACACTATATTATTGATGTCTGCATGTTTAACCAAACAGTAAATGGTTTAAATATGACAGTGTGGTCTCTTCAATTTAATTAGTTGTTCTTTTGTTTTAGGGCTTACTTTCCCTCTTAGTATGTGACTTTTTCCTTCTGATTGATTTTAAATAATAATTCTGAAGGAATTAAGCATGCTGGTTTTATTTGATTTATTTCATTAATTTATTTGTTTATATATTTATTTATGTCTTTCCCAGCTGTAGGTATCCAAATGAAAGTTGAATTTTTCCAGCGGAAATTTTGGACTGCAAGCAGACAGGTATAATTTAAATTGATTTTTTTTTCTGTCATTGAATCCTCAACAGGTTTTTAACTGTGTGGATGATGATCTGCATGTTTGGTTTTTTTTGTCTTAAGCAAGACATTGTAAAGAAACAATGTATTTGAATTATATAATGGCTATATCTTTTGATTTACATTCCAGTTCATCATTTTTGTAAAAAAAGGAATTCAGTGGTCAAAACCAGTTTCTTGATCCCATATTTATAGAAGCAAGTAGGAAGATTATTAATTTTAGGCCACAGTACATAAGAAGTTACTTTTTTGGGCCTGACACATGTTGATTTTCTCCCTCAGAAAAAGTGGAAACAGTAAACCAAACTCTGATATCTATTTATCTTCAGTGATAGCAGAATTATGCCTTCTTTCTCACTTAGAACATATCTGTAACTGAAGTATCACAGAGATTAACTAAACTAGATTACTGAATCATGGTTGGCATTTAATAAACTATATCTAAGATGGGCAGGTTATAGAATTTGTAGTCATTGAAGAGGATAATCATGTACTCTCTAAAGATTAGGAGGTCTTATCCCTGTTTTGAGAATAGATTGGAACTGTGCTGTTTCAGGATGGGTTCTACGCCACCCCTATTGGGAAATCATGCATTCTTGTCAACAAATGGTCTCCAAGCATCTAACGCATGGAGGAGGTTATGGTGTTTAAAAGAGTCGAAGTTGTTACAGTGTGAATGTACCTCTACAGACACGAACAGAACAGGGTTGGTGAACAGACTTAAAACTTTCCTAGTCATAGAACAATTGCTGTCAGATAAAAATGTAATCAATATCACCTTCTTTATAATTGTCCTCATATGAATTTTTAAAATGTCATGTTTTGTAATCATCAAATGAGAAATTAAAATATTTTATTCATTTTTTATATAATCTCTAGTGTGCATCTCTCGATGGCAGATGTGCTATTAGTTGTGATGATGAAGTAAGTATTTTAGAGATTTTATTTTTCTATTTACACTTCTATTGCAGTAGAACATAAAGTCGATGAATTTAGTTTTAATATCTCATTGTCCGTGTACTGGTGTAATTTAGAATCACCTTCTAAATATACTATTTAGATAGTGAGACTTTTTTTTGTGACTGCTTACACACATCCATTTAATTATAAGGTTGACACTGATACCTCAAATGTGTTGTTATAGCTTGTGCTTTGTGAATCCTGTTTTGGAAATAATTTGAAGCTGTTCAAAGGCAATTTTTTACTACTTTATTTTTTATCTTAGAAACTAATCTCTGATGTTCACACTAGAATTAAACATGAATTCAGAGTTGAATCTATGCAGAACTTTAATAGCACTTCAGAAACAATAAAAAAGTAATATTAGTTTGGCTTAATGAGCTCACAGAAGTAGCTTTTTGAGTAATTTAACTTGTTAGTTAAAAACAGTATTTTTATTATCTTATGCATAGATTTTTGCAAAGCTTTTGACAACTTGCCATATGATGTTTTGGCTAAGCAACCAATGTATCACAAGTTAAATGAATTAAAAAGTGGTTAGAAAAGCACAGTCTGTATTGATATATGAGGAGGAATTAGACATACAAGATTCTAGAAAATTAGAGCTGGGTTTGAGATATTGTATCATGCATAGTTAGTGATTGGAAGAAAACAAAGCAATTACTGATAACAGCCAGGTGTTTTCTCTAAACTGAGTAAATGGTATGTTGCTGCGAAAAACAGGGAAATAAATCCGGTCCTGTGAGGCTGGCACTGAATAGGCGACAGACGCAAGTCGGGAAACAAATAGTAATCGTTTATTTACAGCAACATTTACAGGTTCTTTTGGATTGCAGGTGATAAACTGAAAAGCTACAGGTACACTAAAGTTTGTATAACTAATATAATACCAATACTATGAAACACAAACACACAACACAAACACTAACAACAACAAAAACAACAGCTTACCCACAGTGAGCCTGGGCACCTGGCAAATAGACAAGCCTGTTCGAACAGAAATACAGTGGAGCAAAATCAAAAATACACTCAGGGAAACCTAGAAGTAGAGATATAAAATACACTCAGGAAGTATACACCTGAGGAGGAAATATATATGAAATACACTCAAGGAGTATAAACCTGAGGAGGAAATATATCACTCAGCATTAGCTGAGGTAAATAATCTTACCCACAAGGGGACCCGAGTGGTGGGGCTGGAGAGGGAGCAAATTTGTCAGTCCGTCCACTCATCGGTATGGTTCTGAATTCATCTTGTCCCCCCAGGTAAGGGCTCCCACGTAAGTTACCTTGGCCAGCATTCTGACCAAGGAGGAAGATTCTCATCACTCCATGGCTGGAGAACTCCCCAGTTCTAGCATGAATCTTAGGGTTTTTATTCCCTGATGTATGTGACAGCAGGCAGGAGGGTGCCTGAGTGGATTAGACCACCTGGGGTGTTTGTCTTTAGCAGTGTTTCCCGTTATCCTTAGTTATTCTTGGGTGATGTTCCCTTCTGTATGCTCTATCGTTTGCATATCTTTGTATTGTCATGGTCCCTTGAAGCCAGACAGAAATCCTCCAGTTTACCTTTGTTTTAATTGTAGGCAATTCAATAGTGATTTGATTAGGACTCAGGGCATATTATTTGTTGGGTATTTCAAGGCTCAGCTCAGGTTTCCGTTCTTTGAATGATGCAGCACTGCTGTGTTTAGTTTCCTGCTTACCAGACAACTCAGGGCTGAGCTATCTACACAGCTTCCCATGAGTCGTCTCTGCAGAGACAGGGCCTCAAGGCAATCTAAGGCTGAGTTGCTCCTGCGATCCAGGACGAGTCGCCTGGTGCACTGGACATTACCGAAACCTGTTTTAAACTATGAGCTAGACTGGTCCTTACAGGTGTGAAGATCTAGATCACCTGATAAGCTGTACTTGAACAAGCTATATGAATTGAAGTATGATAAAATGCAAATTCATACAACTAGAAATAAAAACTGCAGCTTATATTTATATGATACTTTTCATAGAGTAGCTAAAAGAACTATTGCAAAACTTATATAAAAGGCAAGAGACTTCAGTTGTAGTTGTAATGTATTAAGACATTAACACTACTCTGACTAGCGACTAGTCATAAAAGCTAGTTGATGAGTTTGTGTAATACTTTTGATTCTAAAATAAAGACATCCAATCAATTAGAAATATTTTTTCCTTTTTATTTTCTTTAGAGCTTTGAATTTGCTTGTTCTTCTTTTCCTGATGTCTCAAATTTTATTTCAATGTTCTGTTTTCTTTCTTTTTTTGTTTTTGGTTTCTTCACCCGTATTACATTCCATTACTGTTATTTTATATTGGAGCTGTGAAAAATACATAGAGAACTTGATCAAAGTTACTGTAATTCAAATACGTTCTCAGACCTCAGTCAACATTCTTGCTCTGTTTATTCTGGACTTCATGCCTACTCTGTTTTACAAGCTCAGGGACTTTCCACCTATGGAACGTTCCCCTTGAAATCTGAAGTTCACTGAACTTGAACCTTTGGGCAAACCTGTGCATAGTTCGCTTCCAGTACCTATGAAACATTGTGAATTAAACCTCTTGCATACAGCTCTACTCTGTGCAAATGCTATTATCTCATGCATTAATCTTATACCTGAAATCTTCTGTTTGAGAATTGCTAATGTAAATTAGCAAAAATGTCCATTGCTAATGGACAAGTAAATGCACCCTGCTGTCCTTTGTCAGTGCTAAATTTAAGTTACAAACACTTTCTTTAATGTAGTGCTGATTATTGGAAGTTATTTGTCTTGCTGGCAAGCAGATGTATGAATGGTCCTGAATGAATATTTTTCTCCTTTTAATGTTTCTAAAATGAGTTGCAATAGAAACCCTTTTATCTTCACATTCCTCCAAAAATATACAGATTCCACTACTGCATTATGCCTGTTTCCAATAACAATGTTAAAACATCCGTATCTTTTTTAAATTCTGAACAGTGCTAGTGAATGACTATGGCTTAGGGATTTGAGATGTGGCCACTAATTCTTGAATCGAGCCGGTGTTTTCCCAACTGTGTATAATCCATAAACTATGAAATTAAGCCTACACCCTTTCTTGTCCAGCGTAACTACTGTTATTTATTTTCTATACTGTGGAGAGGTAGTGTTTCTGAAGCACTATCTTTAGATTAATCTTTCATGCACGTGGACTGCAAATATGTAGAGCCCTTTGTTGACTTAGCTCCTCTCCTACTAAAGTTAGTGGGAGGTTTATGATTGACTTCGGGAAGAGTAGTGTTCTGGTGTTACAGTCTACTTCTGAAATTCCACCCTTCACACACCATTGAGGTTAAGTACCTACCTCTTCTGAATGCATTAGCTCTACAAGATTCTTTGCCAGCATCATCACCTTTTCACATTGCATTTGCCAGTTTTCGGCTTTCTAGAAGATCAAAGGTTGGAAATGAGTTGTTTCAACTTCCTTTTTGATGAGCTTCCTGTCACTGGGGGTGTCTGTAGCTTAGGTTCCCCTATTCAAATGAATATCCTGCATTTATGTTAAGGAATGACAGTAATTCCAAGCTTTTGCCTGATTTGAGCTTTTGTACTTTTTTAAAAAGCTAAGCGTCAAGCCCGGATTTCTTCAAATCTCTCCTCTTCTGAAGTCCCACAGAACAGTAATAATATGTGACCAGAATGAGAATCAGACATACCTAAGCATCTCTTGAAAAATCAGGCTGCATTTTCACAACGTCTTGCAAAACAACTACTGCACGGAACTTCTTTCCTCTCTGAAACAGCAAAGAGGTTTTGCTGGATGTGCAAAGTGTAGCAGAAAGCGTATTTTATCATGTCTCTGCTCAGCTCATTTGCAGCAGGAAAGGTTTTGAACTAAAAGCAAAGCCATGATGATTCCATATATTGGAAGCCATCCTACATTTTTGTTTTTACACAAGTGTCAGAAAATTCAAGACACAATGATAAAATGTCTGCTGATTTAGACCAACAATAGAAATATGTTAAAGTTTTAACGCTGAGGTAGGTATTTGGCAATACTGAAGAGAAACTGAGTTATATCAAGGTTTGAGTTGAACCTTATGTTTAAACTCTGAAGTGCAGTAATTAAAACTTTGCCTGTAGCAAGTAATTCACTTGAGGTTAAAATAGAGCATGCATGTATGGAGGGAAGCATTGATTTGGGTTTACCTTGTTTTATACGGTTTATACGTCTGACCTACAAAAAGCTAACAGTCCTACCTCTAAACCCAGTTCCCAATTAAAAACACAATTTGAAAAGCTTTAGGAGACCTGTGGGGCCTCTTTTACAGAAATTTCTGGTCCCATCCCCCAATGAACAAATTAAAAAATATTACCTGTAGGTCCCCTGTTGGTCCTCCAGGCTGACACTATGTTTTCATTAATACATCATTAGGGTAATGACATTGTGCTGATGTTTTTCTCCAGACACAGGAGAAGCTATCAGGAGCTAAAAAAGTTCTGTGCATTTGCAGACTTTGTTATAAGGAAAACTTTTAAGAATGGGTTAGAAAAACACTGACCTTGTTCTTTTAATGCTTGTTTATAATTATCTCATATCATCCCCCTCTCTTCACATTTTTGTTTTGTATGAAACAAAGGCATAAAAATTAAATCAGATAACATCCCATAAGTTGAGACTGCATTGACTTAGAAGTTATGTAAGCCATTATAACAACCTGAAGGCTTTACACATTTAGAAGTCACTTGGAATTAAAGTAAATAATTAACTTATTGCTGTATCCTAAAATCAAAAATTGAAGTTAAGTTTCACTATTTTTCAGGCAATCAACTGTTACCTAATAGATAACAATGGATTTATTTTAGTGTCTGAAGACTATAGACAGGTAAGTGAAAGATTTTTATTCAATCTTGTAACACATTCATATAAAATTGTTTTTTTAAATAGACCACTGTACTAAAATGTTAAGGAATGAGTAACATAAAATTTGAAAATTCCTTCAACAAAGAATGTAAGTTGTTTCTCACAGGAGATTATTTGCCATCTCCCATTGGGGCAGGGTCTGGTCTTAAACTTGTAAATGTTCTCTTAAAGGGCTTTTTGCTGCAGAAATGTCTGTTTTCCATAAGACATTTTAACCCCAAGAAAAAGAAGATTATCTGTGATATTTTTACCACATGTAAGGGTTGGGGAAGTATGCTAGGGACACTTTAAACTGAAACTTGAAATAATGAAATTTTATTGAGCTGTTATCTGAGGAGTTAGTTTTTGAAGTGGATTACAGTCATTGAAGGATTAAAACTAAGCACTCAGCATCACAACAGAGAGGACAAGGATCATGACTAATGAGAGGAGCATTCAAAATACTAATTTTCTTTGTCTTCATGGAAAATTATTGAAAAATGAATGTATAATGGCTCAATTCTTCAAACCTTATGAAGGAATCATTACAATTCTTATTAACTTCTGCCTGAAATCTCCTGGGATAATGCCCTAATTATGCCAGAATTGTCTGAAGGTGAATTTCTTTTATGTGTTGGGATTATGAATAGGAACAGCCACACTTTTACTTAGCCCTCAGGTGAATTAAATGTGTTATGACTAGGTTGGTTTACTGAGAAACAGCTATCAGAAACAGCTCTGGGTTACTTGGAAGAGTGACTGAAGAGGAGATAAAAAAACTCAGAGTGAATGGCAGAAAAGAAGCCAAACTGAGCATTTTGCATTTATATCACAAGCTTGAATTATTGGAACGTTAAATCTAGCACTTCTGAAAGTAAAAAGATGCAGATATTTTTCACCTTTGTGTAGCACAAAAGTAGTTGCATGTTTCCTCACGATTGCTCTCTCTTACTCCATTTTGATTGAGACTTTGAAAAGTCTATTAGGACGCAATAAACAAGGGAAACACCATTTTTCTGAAACTTATCTTTCCTATGTGTACTACAATATTAACTGTTAATCATGCTGTACTATGTTATGCAATAATCATTCTTCATGATACGTCTTCTTATGTGTAGAACTGAGCACCAAAATTGATTGTTTTGGTTTACTTTATTAAATTTATTGCTTCTATCCCTTTAGAATGTCAAGCATGTTCTAAGTATAACTCCATTATGTTAGAAGCAGCTGTTTGGGGTTTTTTCCCTGTGTTTCTAGCTATCAAATATATATTTTCTACTTAGTCAAGCAATGACCTAAGAAAAACACTCATTTTAGAATAATCTTGATACATTTAAAACATTTTTGTTAATTATTCCCCCTGTTGTTATTCACAGATACTTAGTTGTGACTTGTGTAACTGATTTGCTAGTTGATAGTTGGCTACAGCCAATATAAAACGATTAGGAAGAGACTTTTCCTTTGGTATATTATGTGGTACAGGATATTACATGGTCCCATGAAGAATATAGTGTGGACAACTGATGGACCAAACTCGACTAGAAAAGTGTTACAACCTAGATTTTTAGTTACGATGGATCTTAGCCCAAGATGGAGAGTAAAGTTTTCTCTATGTTTGTATAATGCCACAGTAAGATTCTGATAATTACAATAATATATGTTTATTTTTATATGTGTATTTAGGTATATATATGCTTTCTATTTATTGTGGATAGAGAAGGTGTAGGGACGTGGGATGACCCATTATCAATTAGTAACCTGTTTGGGGTTACTTCAGCACTGTTTTCCTATGGACTTTCAAAAAATGACCTGAACTGCTCTAAGAATCTCATTTGGAGGCAGTGTAATTCTTCATCTGAATTGCAAGTAAATCCTAATGTATTAAAAAACAATGATAATCTGGGTGTTACTGCTTTGGAGGAGAACTAACATTTAAAAATTGAGCTTTTGTGGAGAGAACTGTCATTGAAATGTATAGGACTGAAGCACAACTTGATAAATCAGGTTTATTATTACCTAAGGTTATACTAGTCATTTATGGGTTGGGTTTTTTGACATTGACTGCCTCTCTAATAGTGAGGATAATCTTTCTTCATCGGTCAGCTAGGGCTAAGCGTATTTAGTCATATAAGCTACAAATGCTCCTCTTGTTTCTACGAGACTTTACACACCCACATGTTTTGGAAAATGTTCCAAATTTCCCCTGAGTTAAAAAAAAGGCAATACTTGCTTTTAGGTGGAGGAATGCCTTTTTTTGGGCGGTTGTGAGTTTTCTGCCTGTGAACTCCCAGGTGCATACTTGAGGTCAGCTGAGTTCCTTGTAATGGAATTGGGGTTTAGTTCATACAAAACCTATGGAATCCTTGCAATTTGAGAGTGTAGTGCCCTTTTCCCCCCATAAATTGTGGGATTTCTCCCTTTAAACAATGCAGGGAACATACGCAATCCTTCTGGGAGTTAAGGCTCTAAAATAAAAAAATGTCTTCCCAAACTAGAAAAATACTGTACATGCAAGATTTTCCGCTGTCATATGAATGGCTGTAGATGATGGAGTCACTTCCATATTACGTACCAAATTCATAACATGAATGTTTGTTTTCCCAACAGAGATTTATTTTATTAGTCCACATCTACTGAACAAGGACAAAATGAGTAATTCATCTGGCTGAGTGGTTTTAAGTATGAAATTACTCTGAATGGACTTAAAATTTATAGAACTGATGAAATGTACTGTTCCAGCTCCTTAAACAGGTCATGCAGGAATTATAAACAATGCTTTTTAACGACTGTTCATGAAATCCTCTCACAATCTATTTATATCTTTTTGAGTAACATTTTAATCATAAAGGTTTGTGATCAGATTAGTGTGTTTTCTTTACAAGCTTTAGGTTTGGATGGCTTTTATTTCTGATATTAGATGTTATATAATGTACCTCAATATATTGTTTAAGCTCTCGCATCTGCTCAGGGGTAATAATGTAATCTCTATAACTTGCTATGACTGTGAAGCCCTCTTCAGTTTTTATGTAGCAGTAGTCCTGAAAACCTGTCTATGTAACTGTCAAAGCCACTCCTGTCAGATGCTAGAGTATGTCAGTTTAAATTGCATCCGGTCTTGTTTTGCATTTGTCTGCGCTTCTGGTAATTTCTTGCATTTTCCCCTTACAGACTGGTTACTTTTTTGGGGAGGTTGAAGGGGCTGTGATGAACAAGTTACTAACAATGGGCTCTTTTAAGAGGTAAGTATTAACTTAATGTTCTAGCTCTTTAAAAATGCTGTAACAACAAAATGAAATAAAAGAAACACAAAGTCATATAAAAGAAGGTCAAGACTGGCAGTGTGGTTGGATTCTCATTTATACATCTCTTTCTTATGATCTGAGTGTAATTCGATGCCATATACATTGACTGTTAAGAGTATTGGAGACAGCCTACTGTGACTTTATTGTTAAAAGAACAGTTTATTTGACTACCATGCTAAAACTGTGTGCCTCTCCTGTTTCCACTGTGCTCAAGTGGAAAACTGATTGGGCCGTATCTACTACTGGACAGTTTTAAATGTCTCTAAAGCAAATCATTGATACAACATTGAACATTTTGACCTGTAAAAAGTTGGAGATTCCTCAAACTAGGCATTGCAATATGCTCTAATGTTAAAGGGAAAGAGTATTCTGCCAGTAATTCATTTTCATTCACATGCGAATTCACCTTTGAACACTGTTGTGACTATTGACCTGGTCTTACTATCATGATGACAATAGAAACTAATAGTGATTTTATGTGTTGTTCCTAGAAATAAATTATGCATTCTGGCCAAGTAAGAAAGAACTTTTCCCTTTAACCTGTAACTCCACCCTGGACTCTTCATGGCTTTCACATAGTCTAAGAACTGTTCATTACCCCTTTATCTTCTTACAGCATGAGAAAATTGCTGACCATATATATTATACTTTTCCCTTTTATTTTTCTGTGCATTTCTAGTATGAGAAAAAGACACTGATCACTGATCCCATCAGCCACTGAATTAAGTTATTACATGTGAGGGTGTATACAGAGGCTCTCAAAAGAGGTGTTTTGTGTGCAAACTTGGTAAACCAGCTCTCTTAACGGCAGAAAGCTTTCTGCACTGCCTCCGTGCATTACAGTTGAATACCACTCCTAGTAAATGACTGACCTGAAATGGAAAGATCTAGCTGAATCATCTCAAATTCTAGTTTTCTGAAGGTAGCAACCTTTTTGTGTTTAGCATTACATTCTTAATGTATACTGTAAAAGGAAGTGAAGTAATACATATTTATAGACTGGATTCTATGATGAAAAGATCTGTTTATAGAAGAGATGAAGCATTTTATTTAATGGAAGCAAAAGCATACGGTCAGAATCAAGGGATCATACTTACATTTGTCTGAGTTTGTTTTGTCCTGCCTAGTCAAGCATTTCAAACACAACATCTACAGAACAATTGATGACAGTAGGCACCACCACTGAGAAAACAGAGACTGCATGGCTTGAGTAACCCATCTCAACTGTGGTGTGCACCAATTTGGCATGGATCATCAGCTTATGATTTTACTGGTCTTGAGTTCCATGGGAGTTACAGATAATTACACCACTAGCTCAGTGCAACTAAGCTGCATGCTAAAGAAAATGTAAGCACAATGAGCCAATTATTTGAACACTATAAACTGGCCAATGCCTATCAATTATAAATTGGAGAGAATCAAAGTGGTGTAATTGCACTAAATGAGTCACCTGCTTTCCAGCTGTACAGTAGGTAGATCTGTGCAGCAACAAAAAAACCCCAAACTAACAAACAAACAAAAAAATCCAAAACAAAAAAAAACCGCTGTCTTTGTGCTATGCTAGATGAGACCTTTAAAATAAATTATTCAGCAATATCAAGAAGAAATTTTTGCTGGCTCTCATGAAAAATGGTCAAACACATTTACCATATTTTTAAGATAACTGCTTTGTTTGGGTGGGGTTGTGTTTTGCTTTTTCCAAAATGTATTTTATATGGAATAAGGAGTAAAGAAAAAAAGTAAAGAATAATGCAGTGGCAAAATCTATTATCAGTGCCATTTCCCTGAGAGCACAATATAGGTATTGCACGCTTTATACTTGTCATTGTTCTCTTACCACGGAGAAAAAATCAGTGAGGAAGTTCTGCTCTTTAGCCTTTTATTCTGATAATATCCAGAACCATCCTTTCCTGCAATTTGCCGCTTATATGCCATTTACCTTCCAGCAGGTGAATTGTATAGCTTTACCCTCTTTGTTCTGGTCTTGCTCCTTTTTCATATAATTTAGATGTAGGAGGTTCTATATGTCTGATCTTCACTGCAGAAGAGTTTACTGGCATCCCCAGTAACTATGGGGATGGGAGCCCTTTGAAGAAGCCCTTTTACACCTATAATATGAGTGGCAGTGCAGATGTGCCACCACCTCACTGATTTATGCCAACTTTCAGGGTCCCCGTCCACAAAAGGAATGAAATAAACCTTTGTGCGCTCTCTGCACTACCACTAATTTGGAGGGCTAGAGAAGTTCTATTTAGGATTGAGCTGGAAATGTTAAACCAAAGGGGGTTGTTTGCTGCTAACAACTACATTTCTTTTCAACCTGCAGCAGGATGAAATTCAATTTTTGTGTTCGTTGTTTATTTTTTAAAGTTAACTTAAATACCTCCTTCCCTCTTCAATTTCTTTAAACTCAGTACTTCTTTTGAATAATGTGTACATATGTATGTATGTATATTTTCTTAGTTTATAGGTCTTATATTTAGGAGAAAAATTATATCAGTGCCTCCACAGCAGCGTGACATATTCTGTAACTTCATTTAGCCAAATGGTGTTTATCTTATACCTTGAAGCTTGCACAGTTAAATAATTTAAATATAATTTAAATTTATTATTAAATAAATTAGGACATTCGTATGGAAAAGTATATGCTTCATATAACTGCATAACTTCACAGCACTTTGTTTACATAAAATCAGTGAAAAAGTAGATTCAACTGCTCAAAGCATGAAAATCTAAAAAAACCACATTAACATCAGAAAAAATTAAGGGCTGTCAGAGCAATGAGATCCCCAAAGAAATGAACTTAACTCTGTAAGAGAAAATTAAATATCTCTTGACTTCAAAACACTTTCAGCCTTTCCAGTAGGAGGAAAACTGAGCAGCTCTAGAAGACAAATATAGAAGCAGCATAATTTCCTCTTAACAGTTCTGTTTCCACCAGGCATCCTCTTGGCCTCTGAAGAATCTATGCTTTGGTATTGAACCATGTTGTCAGGATATATGACTGAAATGGTGCACCCTTGAATTCCAGCTTTCCCAGATCCCAAAGCTGACTCTAATTAAGTTCTTGTTGCTTTGAGACCTTCTCTTGTTTCTCAGTTTTGTCTTGCTTCTTAGTGAATAATGCAAACTGTCTGTGCCCTTACAGCACAGTATAGTCCAAATCCTTCACCTACATCCTCCAAATGCATGCACATAGAGGCAGAGTTTCATCTCTCTGTCTTGTTATGCTTTATAATCAATACCTTAAAAAAGTGTTTTGCCTCTAAGTTTTAAGAATATAAAAAAAATTCAAAACTCTACTAAGCTACTTGCAAAAAGCAGAACATTCTTAAAGGTAAATTATGAAAACAGTAACTAGTTGCTCACCAACAGGATACTAATTGCCACTGAGACAGCACAGCCTCCAAATTAAGGATATTTTTCTGCTTAGTTTAGGCCACTCTTATTTAAGCATTCATTTTAATAAGATATTCTTACAGTTCTTGTAACATTAAAAATATCCCTATTCTTAGTGTTGATTTGCTTAGTAAAAGGAGAAGTAAGCTCAAAATATACCATATATCTATGGCATAAATGCCACAAAAAATAGTCAGACATGTTTTGTATGGGCAGGTGGAAGACATTCAAGGTAGGAAAATGAGCAGACTGTTTCCAATAATAATCATCGTATATTAGCTGTCATGTGCATTGCAAAGCATGTATGAGGGCTGCAGCCTTAATCTTCAATTTCTAAATGAATAATGTGTAATTGTACTGCCCTGAAGAGTGACATTCCATTTTCAACAAAGAAATAGCTGTCAGAATGGCAAAAATATAGCACACTGTTTAGTACAGGTTTGCAAGTAGGTACAAAAGAACCAAATACTATCTGTCACTTCCCTCTTGTCATTACCAACAAGAGCTCTGTTCTGAATTTTTCCTTTTCTTTTCTTTTCTTTTCTTTTCTTTTCTTTTCTTTTCTTTTCTTTTCTTTTCTTTTCTTTTCTTTTCTTTTCTTTTCTTTTCTTTTCTTTTCTTTTCTTGAAGCACTTCTTCCTTTTTTTTTATGGAGTTGACATTTACTTCCATGGTAAGAAGCTTATTATTCCTACACATTATATGAAAATCTCCAAATTTTGAACTGGTGACAAAACATTTCGTGTGCTGTAGACCTTTCCACTGCTTCAATTGTCAGTGATGGTATTTTACACTATGAAGTAGAAATCCATAGGTGTGCTGAAAATCTAGCTAAAATCAATAGAGTACAGTTTATTAATATAGCCTGTGCTGCTGGTAGGTCTTAGAACTTAAATTTTCTTGAGCCACGTTCATATTAAATTGTAAGTTCATTGCAAAGTGAAAGACTGAAGTTTATTATATCGGAAAACTGTCAATAAAAAGGTTTTCACTAAAATGTATTTGGCCCCTGAAGTTATATTCCATGGAGGTGCAGATTTAGGTTTTGTTAAGTTATTTTCCATTAGTTAAAGATGTCCATGTTTGTCCTATGACTCATGCTGAAAACAATTGCTCTGTAGACTTCAGTGACCAGGTGTGGAAATACGGGCAGTTAGCATAGTGATGTCAGAAATTCTCAAGCATATTATCTCTAGCAACATCAAAGCTCTCCTGTGAGATGCTGTAATACATAGCATGGACTTGAGCACCAAGATGGACTTAATTGCCAGCTTCCCACAACCTAATTTTATGTTCACTAACTATAGTCAGTTGAATAGGATATGGTTACCTGCAAACAGTTATTTTAAAATGAAATGCAATCACTTCAAAAAGGGTGACCTGGAAGCCTTACTTTCTGCAACAATGAGTTAAGTCTGAGTGAGAAGAAAGCTTATTTTCTAAAATCTCAGGAAAGTGTTAGCAATAAAATAATGCTCTGGAAATGACATATGAACACAGAAGCACCACAGTATCTTAGGCCACTGTTTTGACTACAAATACTGTAGTAGTCTGTATAAGGAATATTGCTGGAAGACTTTTATCTTCCTATTACATTTGTAAGAATAGAAACAAAACTGTATTTGAATTTGGGAATGCCTTTGAGCCTGTTTATACTAAGCTTTAATACCATTCATAGTAGCAGAGGGTCAAGAATTTATTCAATACACTGCAGTTTTCAGATTTCATCCATTGATCTTTAAAGTGTATTGCAAAATCCCTATTTGTTTGTAATGTGAAAGAATCAGGTCTTTTAAGATCATTTGGCAATAATGCTTTTGCTGGTATATTTTGCACATCCTGTGTTATTGTTTGAATCACCTTCGGAGAATTTCAGATAGGTGTCGAACCTTCCCACTTTGAAATTTACTGAGATGGGAATACATTGTTCAAAAGCAGAACTCATTCTAGAAGAAGAAATCTATGGTTTGGTTTGGTTTGTTTTCTAGTTTGTTCCTCAACCAGAATCTTCACACTGCAAACATATTCAAATATATTTACTAAAACTAAACAAATTATATTCAAGCATTTCCAAACAACAATTTTGCAGTGATCCACAATTATTTTGGCGTTATTACAACCTTTCCCCTCTGCCATCACTCTGAAGTTTTGTATTTCTTTCCCTGTTAAATGAAGCTTTTTTTAACTATACGTACATTTTAACATTTTTGTTAAAATATCTTGCTTGTAATACAATATAATACTCCCCAATAATACAATATAATACAATAAAACAATCTACAAAAATTATAATTTAGCATGTCAGGGTGCAGTGCTAATTTTATTTCTGATCATGTGTGTGTACATTTCAGTCTTTCAATGGCTTTTTAATGATCTTTGAGTGTTTAAAGATACTGTTACATCTATTACAATGTAATAATTCCATTAGAAATGTAATATAAGTACAAATATTGAGGGGGGAAAGGCTTTTTCCAATATTTAAAGTTAAGTACAAATTATAACGTGTTCCACATGACACACTACAGTAGTATTTGATTAACACTTCTTAGCAGAATAATGAAGTTCACAGACAGACCAAGCAATTCTGATGTATCAACTGAAAGTTCAAATTGATTGCACTTTCAAACACCAATTAGCCACCAAACTTATTATGATGAAAAACGCTCTACAAAGAATAAAGACAAAAGTGAATGCTGTTCTACTCATAACAGTGGGTATTGAATGTAGCAGGATGGGACTATTTCATCCAAGTAGAATTCCTTGGCTACTCTGCAGAGAGCACATTAGCATCTGTAAACTGCTCTTGTCTGCGCTTATCACTTGTCACCATCACTAGAAGGTCCGAGTGGACTTGAATCTAGAGGGTCAAAATAGTCAGGCCAACCAAGACTGGAAAGGCTGAGCTGTAGAGATTACCTTACAGAGGCTGGATTCTGACCATGGTTAAAGGGGGGTGGGAAATGAAGGTGACAAAAAAAAGCTAGGGAAAGTGGTGTATTACTGCATGCCACACAGGCAGCACAGCTTACACCATGTACTGCTCTGTTTGTCTTGGCAGATCTGTGTGCGCGGATCTGGCTGTGGGCGTGAATCTGCCAAATATGGTCAGTGTTCAACTTACACCCTTGTTTAGGTCTCTAGTTATGCGTTTGTCTACCATGTGCCTCTCTCTGCCAGTCCACAAAACAATGGCTTCCTAGCCATTTCTAGTCTGAATATAAGATAAACTTACTGATACAAGCAGTATGACCATGTACTCAATGTGTAGTTGAAGCTGTGAGATACAATATATTAAATATTTTGCCTGTAAGCCAAAAAAAAAATAGGCATATTAAAGAAGCTTTTTAGTGATGACTACTGTCACAAAATTAGATCAGAAAAATTATATAGAGTTTTTACTACAAAGGATTACGACATTTTATTGGTACAGGTTGCAGCATTTCATGGCATGCAGTGCAAAATGCCTCATGGTGATGCTGAATGCATTTCATGACCTGGTTTCGGTAGCTTCTGAGACCTCCTTTCCGTGTGCTCCCCTTTCCTCTTCACTTAGAAGCAAGGCACACATTGCAAAATGTTGAAGTCCCATCTCACACATCTATAAACCATCGATGTCCAATTGTGTTCCTTTGTTCCTCTGATGATGCTAAAGTCAACTGGATACGTAAAAATAGTACTACAAACCTTTATATATCTACAGTTGTTGGAACTTTTCAGCTAAAGATTCTTTGCATCTGCTAGAGATGTTAAATGCTTTTTATTTGCATGTATACAGTTAATTAATTGTTCTATGGACAGAGAGATTTAGAGAAATAATCATAATTCCATATACTATCTCTGAGTTCTGGATTTCACATTTAGATCTCTGAAGTGTATCAACACTGAGTAAAATCACAAGCAGAAAGAAATTTCCCTGTTTACTACGCATCTGAGGAGACTCCTAGCATATGTTGATTACAGCAGGTACTTGACATGAAATATTTTGCCCTCATTCACAAAAAGAAGCAAAAGTAAACCCATCCTGCTTCAATGACCTGTACTTGGAATACACTGAAATTTCACCTCTCTCTTGTTTGGAAGCAACACCATGTTTTTACAAATCAGTTGTGCACTGAGAACTGTAGAAGTGTCTTTTTGCCTTTACTGGATTTCAGGAGCGTCTGTTGTGAGAGGCCCCTCAGATGCATAGGTTTTTTCACTTTCTGGAGCTAAATGTGCTGATCTCAGTCCAGAACCAATTGCTGAAGCATCATATTGAATGTGGATTCTTCTTCTCCATGCATTGTTTTTATCATTGTGTGTTACACTCTCTGTGTATCTTCCCTGGTTTCTCCCAGTTATGCTTTTGCTTTGTTCTGTAGTCTGATAAAATCCTTACAAAGTTTTCACTGTGTTTCTTACCTCTATTCTCCTTTGTGTAACCTGTATTTTAATGTCCCCTTTCTCTCTTTTCCCTGCTGCTGCCGCCACAATTTTTATTTTCCTGTCTACTTTGTGGGCAGAATATTCCATATCATCATTTTTATTCCACTGTGCTTTCTTCCTTTAGTCAAGCAGTTTTCTGTTCTTCCCTGTAGAATTACACTTTATGACTACCAGGCCATGTGTAGAACAAACAAAGAGAGTAGCGACAGTGCCCATAGCTTACTGGACGTAAGTATAGTAAATTTTCTGAGCACCTTTCCATGCAATCATCAAATAAAATTGTTGCAAATATCTCGTGGCCATTGTAAGCTCATTATTTTGATTTGGAATGCTTACAGCTGTTGTGTTTATCCCTGTGCGTGTAAGAAATGGTTCATTATAAACAAATGCAAAGTGTTAAGCATTTTCAAGTTCAAATACTGACATGATCATTTTTTAATGCTGGGCCAACATTTCTGAGGGTCTGTCAGAATGTTCTTTGCAGCATATGAATCCTCCTTCTTAGGACTTTGTAAATTTGGCAATAGATTCTGCTTTGTTTGGGAGACCGGAATCACACATGCCTTGTTTGTATGTGAACACATACATGCATGCAGAAATTCAAATTAAAACTTGAGATTTTTATTGTAATATGAAAGGATTGGTTCATTGGCAAGGCATGCAAGGCAGTGATTTGACCACATTTTTTTGCCTTAGTATTTAAAGAAGATGTCTTTTAAAGTAGAATTCCAACACATTTAAACCCTTGTCTTGCAATCCAATCTGAACACAAACCCTGTCCTTCTGCAAGACTTGATCAGAGTCAAGCTGGGTCTTGCAAGGGCAACACTTCTTGTTGCAAAATCATATACTGGGGTAATAACCCCAAAGTTATTTTATAATAATGTGTATTTTTTACTGATTATTATAATAATCTGTCAGAACTGATAAGGTGTGATATAAATTATAGTGTTTATGTATTAAAAAGGAACCATTTTAGCTAATATTTGACAGTATTAGCATGAAAAATTTATATGTAAAGACAGGAGAAAAGCACTCTAGAAGCTTTTCCAGCCTGGGAACGTTATCTGATAGTATTTTTAGATGCACAGGGAACTAGCTAGAATAAATATGCCTATATGTAGTTAAACTGTTGAGTAAATATCAACATTGTGACAACTTTCAAATATCTACATATACCTTCTATGTTTTAATAATCATACACATTTTGGGATGTTTTCATTTACATATTTACATGACCTGCAAATTTTGATTTACTGCATGTATCAGTCTGTTTGCTGCTGAAAAAAAATACTTTTTTGACATAGTAAGTACCAGGCTGTGCAATGAGACTTAAATTATTAGCAAAATAGAATGGGATCCTGTGAATCATAATTGCATGAAAAAAATTAAAATATATTACAACTCTTAGCAACAATCTTCCATCCCAAGGCTTGGGGCTTCAGCTCAGTTTGCATGTAGAGCTGAAGTATTTCACTCTTACTAGTGGGCTTAAATCCAAGAGATTTTCACTATTCCAATTTTTGTCCAGACTGTGTTCATTGAGGAAAAAAAAACCTGCAAGTGTTGTGGGATACACTGAGACAAAGGGAGCATGTTCTTTCTTTATTTTTCTAAAGATAGCCAAACTCTTCTTTAAACCTCAAGTGAGTTTTTGTGATGTTCAACATGAAAGATGGTCAGAACTTTGATTTTTTTTTACTATTTTCATGTTGATTCCATCATTTCTAGTCACTATGGCTACAGAGAAAGTATAAAGAGAACTTGCATTAAAAATGGCTAAGGCTAGATTCCTCAGGAGTATTTTTTTCCTGGTTTTGTGCTCAGTTTTGTACATATAGGTCACGTTATTAGGCAGTATTCAGTACATTTTCTACATAAGCAAAATGTTCACAAATGTTTATCCTTCCTTTAGGGAATTATGGTTTTACAAATACAGGAACAGATACAGAGATGAGACTGAGACTCTATAAAGTTCGTATTTTAAACAGCATAGAAGTGGAGCATAGGCATTGAAGATTGTATGACTACTAAAGGATCTATCACAACATTCTTCCAAAATTGTGCAAAAGAGGTGTAGGGGCTGGATCCCTCTTTCCACCATAGCTTTTTTAAGGCTTTTTAGTGGGACTAAAATGATAAATTAAGGATAGACTAGATTTATAGATCATCTGGTCCTTTCCTTTACCCGTGTAGGATTGCTTCTTAAAGGATACCCAGTTACTTTGTTAGTTAGCATACTTTCTTGTTTTAATTTATTCAAGTCCTAGATAACTCTCCATAAAACTACTTTGCTGTAAATGTAGAATAAAACTTCTGCAGTTTTTGAAGGAACAGTCTTTAAGTGGAAGAGTCTTAGTAAAATCGCATTTCACGAGAGTGCATTTATATCAATATAATGAAATGTTTTTCCACTAAAATTTCAAACCAAATTATTTTTCTCATTTTCTATTAATAGTATTGATTTTTTTTCAGATATATTGAATTTTTAGATTTTCTTTTATTACTCATATTAAAATAGTTTTATAATACATAGTATATTTTACATTAAGTATGTATTGTTTATAAGTCATAATAAATATATTATTTTTACACTAAATCATTTGGCACTATGAACACAAAAGTATGGATGAAGTTAATAACTTGGGTAATTGAGTATGAAATTTCAGGTTTTTTAATTTGGAATGAAAATAAATAAGATGGCCCACAGGGCTGAAGTTTAGTTTTCTTTCCATCTCTAGGAAAGACTGGCAGGTTTTTTTTTTTCCCTATAAAACTGTCCTTAAAAGGTTAAAAAATTTTTTGTCTCAGGCATTAGGCATTCTGCTGGCTTGCTGCTTCAGCCTTTCATGCCACTGTCTGATGTAGTTCATTGGCTATGGGAGTTATCAGCCCTGTGCAGAAATCCCCTTTGTGGCCTCTAAAAACATTTAAATGGCCAGTTACTGCTGTGCAAAACAGCACTGCTTCAGTCAGGTGCTGATTCAGGATGGTTAAGCGTTATTTTAGATATCTGAGTAACTCAGTTAAAGTCAATATGACTTCTACATGTGCTAAAATACTCTGTTGATATGGAATCTAAAGAGTCTGCAAACGCAGCTAGGAGACGCTAACACAAATGAGTGAGACAAGGATAGATTCCTTTCCAAGTTTCTGGAAACTCACTTTTCTGCCTGAGATTCTTTCATAAAAGAATAGTCCTTTTTATATTCTTTTCAAAAATAAAATATCCAAAATATGATAGAAATACACAGGATTTTCAATGTATTTGCTGTATTTGTTATAATCCAAAAAAATACAGGGAAGAGGGATGAATCTTAAGCACTGCAAGTTTTTAAAGTGCAATAACAATAATGTCATAGAATCATAGAGTATGACACAGATAACTTCGTTTAGGTGAATTCAAACTTCACAGGCTTTTTCCAAGCCTAATTATACTGAGGTAATGAATAGATGTACATTGTAGAGAGGCAAGTCTGTGAATTGCAGCCCCCAAAAAAGCTCATATTATCCACCAGAGCTGTTCCTCCAGCAATAACCTGGGAAATAGGAACCCCTAGAGGTTAAATATTTAAGAATCATTTGCAAAACTTTCCTTTTTCAACTGATAATCTGTGTATATGACCAACCAAATTAAAAGGAACTTTCATTACTATGTATTTTAATATTCAATACGATATTTGCATCTTCATAAGAAAAAATTATTGTTCTTTTTCTCATTATACCCATGCATTTGAATATCCATAATGTTGTCTTTACATCAAGAATTCAGTTAAGATATAAATACTGCATTTTGCCTTTTTATTAAATGAGTTGCTTCTCTTCAGCCTTATAATGCCTTCTTTGCTGCAGTAAAATGGATTATGACTGAGCTTGTCTTGTAAGTAAATTTTATCAAGTACGTATAAAATATATTTGTATGAATTAATGATTATTCATTCTTTTTGAATACTTTTTGTACTTTTTGCCTTTTACATACATTATGCTGCTTCTATTATATGATTTTAATTATAGCAACATTTGTTCATTTTTTTATTTTCAATTTTTCATTGTTAAAATCTGAGAAAATGTTGGCTATATGAATGCACAGTTCCACTTTTTTCATTATTCATGGTCTTTTGTAATGCTGCTTGGGTGGGCTGTTGTTAATATAGCAAACTGTTAGAATCATTCACTGTATTGTTTGTCGCTTCATGGATTCCTATGTGATGGACCTTTTACAATATATACCAGATAACATGTACTCTGTATGTTGCTGAATTTTTTCACCTGGCTTAATTCTAACACTTCATATTAATACATAACGAACATTGCCTTTAAGAGAGATTGGCTAAGAAATCACGGAGAAATATCGTATGAAGAAGAGGAAGCCTTAAAACATATCTTGTAATATAAACATATATGTTTTATTATTGTTCCTATCAGAGAGCAGAGTTGCAGATTTAAGTGAATTTTATCTTTATTAAAATAGAGCTAATTTTTTCTCGTAGTCATTTTGTTTGAATTGTAAATTACATGAGCATTCATCAAAGTTTAGAATAAGAGCTAAGGAGAATTAACTGAATGGCTATTACTAGAAGACAGAGGTTGTTCTTAAATGCAGCTTTCAAAGTAAACATCAAGGAAAGAAATCATATTAAAATGGAACTTTGATGCTAGCTTCAAAAATTTCCAGAAACTTTCTGTGTTTGTACGTACTGAAGTTTCATGTCCACATGATAAACTGGAAGTTGGTTTCACATTCTTTACACTTACAATAACTGATAGACTGACATGTTTAGTCCTTTATTCAAAGTAAAGTGCAGTGTATTTTAGTGGAAAAATGCATTATATACATGTCTAGTAGAGTTGATTAGACATTGGCTGATCTTTTCTGCTCCTAGAAATAAATTAGTTTTATCATTTTGGCTCCAGAATTAATATAAGAAAGTATTTTATGTGTACCATAGCCAGGACAGTTAAGCATTTTATGGCATTTTACTAGAGAGTCAAAATACCCTGCATAATGAAGAAATCATGCTTAATAATGTTCAACAGTAAAAGTACTGTATGCTGCCATACATTGAGAATTTTAATGGACACTTCAAATAAGATCAAGAATTTAAATTAATAACAGTTACATCTATTATTTATTCAAGGGGTTAATTTCAGAATAAATTTACAATGGTAAGATACAACCTAGTGAAAATATGAGAATAGCGGTAGTTGATAAGAGTTAGTCTAGTAACACGAATTTCAGTTCTGTGTTAGCTTTTATTTAAAATAAGATTAATGGTATCGAACTACTGCCAGTTTAGTGTTTTGAAAATATTCTGTGGGATAATATGGAAACTCTAATGATTTCTTTAGGTTCCTTGTGGAATTTAATTTATGCAGTTGGTGGCACTGTGATCTAACAGCAAAAGGTAAGTGTGATTTGTTTTTTCCCTTGGCCACAATGACAGAAATAGCTAGATTTTTCTTTTTAAATTCAGGTGTACGTAAAATACTTTAGGTTAAATAAAAGATGTCTGATAACAGTAGTTTGTCTCTGATGTCAGCATCCTTTTCTTTGTTAATGTTTCCCAAACACATGATAATTAACATCTTCTATGAATAACCACAAAGTGCTTGTGTATGCTCTAGGAATGCAGTTCACTACTATAATGGAGAAGTTAAAATAGTAGATAATGGTTAAATATATGGGTTTTTTTAAAAATGTTTGCCTTCATTCCAAAACAGTCTTTTTGAACAGAGCAATTACACTAGCCTTTTTCTGCTTATGAGCTGCTGTAATATGTAGGGGGTTATTGTACTAGAAAATGCCATTTCACCAAAAGTCCACAAGAACATGGTCATTTCATGGGAAAATAATGTTTAAGACTTAAGATAGTACATTTTATTCTTTAATTTTGAAACAAGACTGGTTGAAACTGTATTTTGTTTTATCAAAATAGACATTTTGAAGTAATAAAATCTAGATTAATTAAAATTCAATTTAATTAAAATAACTTTTTAAAATGTGGAGGCTTCATTTGTAATAATAATGAAATTTTAACAGGTCCGATAAGAACTGGAAGTTTTCAATGTCAAATGTCTCTTACATTTTAGCAGACTTTTGTGGCATTTCAGAAGCATTGCTATAAAGGGCTAATTTACAAGAGCATTGCTTTTCAATTGGGAAATTATTTCATAGGCAAATTATGCAGCTTGCCATTTACTGGCGTAGTGATTTAAACTGGATTCTGCAGACACATATTTGCAGATTTGCATATTCCTTAGCAAAGCAGGGGATAAAATTGCTACTTTAGGCTTCAGTTTATATTTGCATTGTCTGGATACTAGGCTGTCTTTATGCCAAAATAATATCCTGTCTGAAGTTAAGGTATTGGGAAAATGGAATGTACTGATGCCCTGGAATATGCCAATATTCCCTGTAATGGTAAGACACTGGACCTCTTCTAGCAGAAAGATCTATCCTGGAGCAACCAGAAAGGATGGCAGTAAATGGCAAAGTGCATGTTATGCTACTGCCTAACATGTAAATGCTGTGCAGGGCGCTCTGAGGTGGTGTCTGCTGCAGGTGAAGATTTTGTAAGAGCCTTCTGGAAATTTAGGTGCATGAACTTAGTATAGCCTTTCCTATACTGATGTAAACTGTATGCTGCATTGCAACACTGAAGCCAATTCTTCTGTTACATGAACAATGAGCCCGATATAGATTGGATGCACATACACAAATACAGCTTCAGGAGAACCAGCCAGACACTGTATTTGCTTTTGGAGCTGCTTCGTAATCAGCAGTGCCTAGACAGGTCTTCTGAAAAACAAGACCAACTTTCCACTGATTTCCCTGACCATGATGAAAAGTGTCTTTTACATCAATGACTGTGAAGGAACAGTAGGGTTCACTGTGCTAGATACAGAAAATGCAAACCTGTTCCTTATATCTAAGGAGGAATAGCTGGTATGCCAGTCTTAGTCCTTGGTGTTTGCAGAACAGTGCAAAGCAGCCAGTGTGGGGAATGGGTAACCTGGCTGAATGTTTTTTTCAAGTGTACTGTACAAATATTTGGATGAGGGCATTGAGTGCTCCCTCAGCAA
>NW_010204140.1:0-20862 GCF_000695765.1 Mesitornis unicolor
TATTATATTTCTTTTATATATATATACACGTTTTTTCTATTCCCTTGTATTTGCCAAGACACATCACATCCATAGCTACGTCAAGACATATCCTAAATACCATGGTCTAGCTCTGCAAACACACTAATTCTCAACCTGTACAGGTCTTCCATTTCTACAGCTGCAGCAATGACTATGTTAACGCTTTATTTAAGCGTATTTATCTTATTTGACCTGAGAATTGTCAATAAACAAGTGACTTCTCTGCAGCCTGAGCTAACGCAAAGCACGCTGAATGCGATTCTTCCCCAACTTTGATGAACTGGCATCTAATGCAAATCAGAAGGGGGCTGTAGTTAATCGCAGCGTATGAGCTACGCTAGCATCAGCCAGTTTAAAGCAAGGAGATGAATTCAGCACCAAACTGAATCTCTCGGTTGTGGCTTCCACCTACAGCCCACCAAGGAGAGCTACAGACACCCGCACGGGTAAACGAGCGTTTCCACGGGCGAACTCAGGGAGGAAAACCCAGCAGGCAAAGATCATTTATCATCTGTTCTGTGAAGCAAGTGACACCTGAACACAAAGTACATCCCTTAACACAACTTGTAAATACAAGAAAGCATCCACCAATTGGCCCACAAAGAAACCCCAGAAGAAAGAGGTCTTTGAAAGCGCAGAAGCAGCCGCCGAGGTGTCTCCGCTCCTTCACTTTGAAGCTGCAGATAAGGGCGAGCAGTGTAAAACATGACTATTATCGGCTCTGGCAGACAGATTTTGACGGGCAAATCCAATTCCTTCAACACCGTGAGCTCCTCTGCAAAGGGAGACCCCTCTGCATATGCACAGGCTCGGGCAGCTCAAACAACGGCGCCGCCTCGCACAGAACATTGGCGTCTGAACAAGGGAAAACGCAACGGGAGAGGCAGAGACAGCTCCGGGGAGCACCCTCAGGTGAAGTCGCTCACCTCTCCCACCAAGATTTGCCCAAATCCTTGCTTAAAACGGGAAAGCTGCGTGTCCGTCCATACCAGCAGAGGAAGAGACGTGGTGTCGTGAAGGGGACCCCGGATGCCCAACTTTTTACAACCGCTGACATCACTTGCACTTACGTCAAGTCTCCGTCCCCTGCCAAACAAAGGTATTATTCACCGTTTTACAACCTCTATCATCACTTACGTTTTTGGGTCACATCCTGAAGGTGCTCTGGAGGTCAACCAGCATCTCTCTCAGCTTCCAGCCAGCTGTGTTACATTAATTTGCACGAATTTTGTCTTTCAGAAAAATCTCTTTACCTTGCAGGCATCCAGTGTTGCAAACAAGCCTCTTTTTCTTCCGACTTGCTTGCATCCAGGACAGAAATAGCTAAATATTAATTCCTTCATGTTTAATTACCTCCAGGGATTTTCCCCACGCCCCTCTCCTGCACCGCATCCCTCGAGGTGCAGCCCACACCACATTAACCCCTGCATGGGGCTCTCCCTCTGCCTCGGAGGTGACCAAACACAAAAAAAGGGACAGATTGGGATAAAAAGGACAATTAAAACATGATCAGGGTAATTTTCGGCCCAAAAGCATCTCCTTCCTTGGCTGAAAAAGCTAGCCTGAATATTCATGAAATGCTCTGTACTATGCAGCAAACAGAATTAATCATATTAACGCATGGAAAAATAAGATTAGCCAGAAAGCGGTATACGAAATGTAATCATGTTTTATTGAATGAAACATGAGTGGGAGAGGCCACGAGGTCCCCTCATTGCCATTTGTCACTGAAATCTCTCTCCCCACCACGCTCAGGCTCTTGGATGCACAGAGAAGAGCATCCCTGCTCAGGGAGGTTCAGCTGCACCCGTGTCCGGCCACGCTGCGGCGTCTGGAGAACCGCGTCCTTATCTGACCAGAGCCAGTGCAGACATTCAGTGACTTACATTACTCTTCTCAGCTGGGGTACAGTCGAAATCTTCCCTCTCCCACCAGAAATACATGCTAAACCATGCAGCAGCTTTAAATAGCACCTTACCCTGATCAGCCCTTTCATCCAGATTTTCCCATTCAGTTATTTCCGCAGCGCAACAGGCCAAGGAGCTCTAGGACAATGCGTGACACTGCTCCACAGAAATGACTTTGTACAAAGCATTATCAGCCCTTTAACTTCACTTCAAAACAGCAATCAAGGTGCTCAGAATCGCCCGCATCCTCTACAGCAGCAATCAGCTCTACCTCTGGGCTACCGTCAGCATCCCGACACGGCGCCAGCTGCCTCCCATCAGGGAGAAATCAGCTCACTGACCTACAAATTCCTCCTCTTTATGTCACAGATCCATATTAAAACAAGGCCCCAGGCGCAGCGCAGAGCTACAAAGGCTGCTGCATCCCGGGCAGCGAGGGACCGGCAGCACCGCAGCTGCGGGCGCAGCGGAGGGACGGGGATGCTCTGGTTTCCAGTGAACCTCTCCAAAATGTTATCACCTTCTGTGAGACAAGAAGTCTATTTCTCACCAAACCAATGCTTTACAGCTTTAAAGCCTTTGTAGAATTTGTTTCCAATTAAAAGCGCTATAAATGCTTTAGAAGGAAAAAATAACATTAAACGGGACCAGTCAAATAAGGACGTTTATTTTTCAGATCCCAATGAAGATGTTCACATAGGGATTTCAAAAGCCATTTCATACACAGTTTTTATTCATTCCCAGCCCTATGGAAAACATTACCATGGAAGAAAAGCATCTGAACACTACAGATAAAGTATCCATCAGTTAACTAGCTCTTACAATACGGAAGCTTAATTCATTGCACAGGAAAAGGAAACCTTCACACTTGCATTATCTAGGCTTTAACTGGTAATGAAATAAGTTATTTCAAGGTGCACAACTCAAGTCTTCAGCCACGTGCGCGCACCAGGGCAGGATAACGCTTGTCAACCTTCAAATAAAAGCAATTACTGAGCGGAAATAAAATCAAAGGGGAAGTGGCAAGTGTGAGATGAAAACCAATCTGCGGCATTAAGCAGGCAACCTGCTCCCTGCAACCCCAGCAAGGACGGAGGCTGTGGGGAGCACACGGGGAGAGACCCCTCCTCATCTCCCATCCTACGCATTGGGCAGTTGTGTATTGTAATGAAAAAGTCCGTAAGGTCCCTGCAAGCACTCGCCCATAACCTGTGCCGGTACCTGCAGCGCCAGACGTGGATCCAGAGCTCCTGAGATGCGTGTGGTGGAAGGAGGAAGGCACTTGAGGAAGTGATAACACACTAAAGCCCAATGCCCCGTCCCTTGGAGCCAAATCTTCCATTGACTTCAGCAGACATCAACTGAGCTCCCAGATGAAAATAGACGCTGAAAGCTCCGAGACAGCTATCTAGGGATCAGAAGCTGCTTTGATATAAAGAAAATAGGCTGGTTCATTAGAAGCACAGGCAGAGAGCAGATTTCCACCAACCAACATTATCACCATCCTTCGGTGACCTTCAAGAGCACCAGCACTCTCATCTCTCGCAGGCAGAGCACAAGATGTGCTGATAGATGAGCCTGGGTACCGGGACCAAATAACCGGCATCAGGGGGGAAGCACAAAGCACATCTCGCATAGGAGAACTTTAATGAGTATCGGGAAGCGCTTAGCAGATAGGCGAGGGTGGTGGGGAGGGAAGGGTCAGCCCCAGATAATGACAAGGAAAGAAATAAAGTCAGAAACAGCAAAGAGGAGCTGAAAACATGGGCGATTCCTCCAACCATCCTGCCCCTAACTCAGCTTTGAGGAAACACAGCGACAAAAGACAAACTTCAGAAATGCTCTTCCAGAAAGGGCTGATGTCCAAGAGAAGTCTCCGGGGTGGAGAATAAACCAGAATTAACCTCGCATCCAAAGGTCCTCGCTTCTCCTCCCACGCTCACCCAGCACATGGCCCCTTTTGTTTTTTCCCTTCACATCAGGCACAGCTGTGCCAGAAGAGTAATGCAAAGTAAAACACACGCACGCGTTAACGGACGCTCCCTGGCTTCTAGGAAATGAAGAGACAGAGCTAAAACCAAATTCTACCCAAATTAAGTGCAAAAATAGTCCTAAGGAGAAGGAGGGAGGCATCTGTACGAGCAAGAGGAGCAAAGTACGGCTCCGGGGCTTAAAAGGCAAAAGGAGGATGAGACACTGAAGAGGAGGAACCGGATTCAGACAGGAATAAACTCCATCGGCTCAGCAGTTACGCACTTGCAGCCCCGCTTCTCCCACTGCATCCACTTTGCATGGGATTATTAAGAGAAAATCAAGGGGAAAAAAGTGTTTCCTAGGGAAAATGGCAAGGGAAGGCTCCACGAGTGGGAGGGCGGCAGAGGGGCAACACGACAGATGACGCAACCCCTCCTAAAATTAGGCTTGTGTTTAATAAGGTAGAATAATTAAGTCAAGAGAAGGATCCTATGGGAGAAATAGCACAGACCAAGACTCCGCATTGACACAGTGTGGGCTCCAGCCCTCCTGCAGCAATACACACACACGGGGCAACCGAGGAGAAAGCACTTGTGAAAGGACCACGAAACATCTAAAAAATAAAAGGGAGTGGGTGGCATCTGCAAATTGTCAGCTTTATTTCTTGCTTTCAAAGAGAAGCATCTGAATTTCCAAAAAATTCAGTAACAGTTGCAATAAGAAACAACTAAATTCGAGAAGAACCAGGTCTAGCAGCAACAGGAGCTCTTTCCTAACCAAAACCCCAGTCCCTCCAACCAATCTGGATCCTCAATCTACCACAAACAGTTGCAAAACGCAAGGCGGCTACAGAAGGCTTTGAAAAGCCTCATTATTAAAGAAGGCATCTACATCTCAAAGCAAATTTCCCATCTGAAAATTAGAAACATCTAATGAAGCTTCAAAACACGCCGGGCAGCCTGTCACAGCCAGACAAATGAGATGCTCGTTAGCTTTATCTCACGGAACTAATTCGTTTGGTGGGAGCAGAGGTTTCTCCACAGTTTACCAGGGGAATGAGCATCCATGGAGCACCAACACCAGTGCATCTGGCTCTGCACAGAGCAACGCTGCTGCCTTTTCCCCATCTCGCCTGCCTCAGCTCTATGGGAACGACGGCAAAAACCTTCTTGGCTAAATATTTGCACTATACCCAGCAAAACATACACTTGATCTTAGTCAATTCCTGTAAACACACACACATAAACTGGATTATTAGTCACTGCCTACACCACTGCTATGGGAATAGCAGCATAATGCTTTAATAACCATGACACGTATCTACATCATGCTATATCATGTTATATCATGTGTTATATGTTACATCATGCGTTATATCATATGTTATATCATGTTATACCGTATTTTATAATATTTTATATTATATTATAGTGCCTAATGATAGAACAAGGGGAAACGGCACCAAGCTGTGCCAAGGGAGGTTCAGGTCAGAGATAAGGAGGAAGTTCTTTACTGAGAGGGTCGTCAGAAGCTGGAACAGGCTGCCCAGGGAGGTGGTGGAGTCACCATCCCTGGATGTGTTTAAGGAGCGGGTAGATGAGGTACTTAAGGATATGGTTTAGGGGGTAGACAGGAGCGGTTGGACGTGATGATCTCAGAGGGCTTTTCCAACCAAGCCATTCTGTGATTCTAATATTAGATACGGGTCCCAGGCCAGCTCGATGAGACCTAAACAGAGGACAGAAGTGCAGCAGCCAGCCAGCCACTTCCGCACTGTTTGCATGAACTTCAACAGCAGTGAATTACCACAAACATGGGGAATCCAGACCCTCCCTCCTCCCCCTCCATTAAGGTGGGCTCCCAGCACAGCCAAACCTCACACCCCTGCTTCCTCTGACCCTCTGGGGACGCTGATGCTGGTGACAGACGGGTACAGCCGCCAACCCCGCGCTGCAGCACCCACTGTCCCCATCCTGTCCCCTCGGCCGTTCCCCAAGCAGCTCATCCTAGGACCCACAGCAGAACACACAGGAGACCAAAACCAGGTATTTTAAATGAAGTCAAACCTCCCCAGACCCTCAGAGCAACCACTGAGCCATTAAAGGGAGATGAGGATGGGACATGGCAGCCACAGAGTGGGTTTGGTCCCACTCAGGACCAGGCTGGGGACTTCCCACCATCACACACAGTTTTGGGGTGTTTTAGGTGCTCAGCTTGAAATGCTTTGGTGGTTTTGGTGCAGCTGAGCACTCGCGGGGATGCTCGGCACTGGAGAAAGCTTCAAACAGGCACCACAAAACAGCAGCAACCAGCAGACATCACATCAGCTCTGAGCAGACAGCGACACAAAGCCCATGGCCACCAGCGCTCAGCGCCCTCAAGGACCACAGCCCAAGCTGCTCCGAGGGATCTTTTCCTTTTACAGATATTTATAGAGAATTTCATTAATCCTTTCAGGTGCCAGCTAGTACAAAATAAAGGGGGATAAAGTCAAATCTCGAAGACAAGGAAAAGGTGGGGGATAATGAACGTAGATCCCACAGATCCCCCTCCATGTCCAGCACATCCTTGCCCAAGTAGAGTTGGGCTGTGATGGGGATGGCCACCTCCAGGACAGCCCCTGCCCCCCTCCCCAGGTTTCCTCACACCCCACAGCCCCCACGCCGTCCTCTCTCATCCGACAGCTGCTGTTTCACGCCGCTGTTTCCTTCCCTTCCTCTGCTCAGCCACATCTTATTTCTCACCTGTCAAGGAAGTCCAGGCCCAAGGTCCCCTGACAGCAACTGCGCTAGCAGTTAAAAGAGCCGTAAATGTGTTATTTTATGAATATGTCTCAAACAGCTCCTCAGCCTCTATTGCTCTGCTTGACGTATGGATGCTGGGACCTGCCATGCCCTTTCCCTTGCAAGACTTACGGCAGGATTCGCAGCCCCATTCGGGGACCAAACTGAACGACTGCTAACGGGGTTCTCAGGGGGGCGGTTGTGGGCTGGGATCAACGCGTGGTGCCGTGGATGCTGCTGCAGGAACCTGGCTCCTAAAATACCCCAAAACATCTGTTCCCAAAGAGAAGAAGATGATAAATGCAGATTTTTTACTAAGTCAAGCTTAGTTAAGGTGCCGAGTTAGTGGTCTCAAACGTTACCACTACACAATGTTCCATAGCTTGAAAATACACACGAATTATACTCCAGATGAAATCTTGTTTATTTGTGTACATCTCCGGACCAGATTACATCTATTTATAATGCGGAGGAAATGAAATATTTAGCTGCAAGACACTTCAATAGAACGGTTTGTTTGGCCTCAAGTCTATCTGCCGTATTACCAATAATTAAAACTAGGTTTTCATAGGCAGAGGGGAGAAAAGAGGGTTTTTAGCTGTGTTTCCAAGCTGAATCATATCAACATGTTTAAAGAGGAGATACGAGCTCCTGGTTTTTTTTCCCCCTACAGGCAAAAAACCATTAAAAAAACAGGAAAAATGAGTCATCTGAATTTAATTATCAGGCTCTGAGTTGTGAGGGCCAGCTTTGAAAAAATGAAATTCAAAATACGGCTCTTTGTAATTCCGCTTATGGGACTGCGAAGTTGACTTCCCGAGAATACCAAATGAGATCCCTTTGAATGGACCGGGCTGTTTATCTCGCCCGTGCGCGCTTTGTGGCACTATAAAAACTCAGGATGAACCCCAAAAAGCAGGAGCAGCTTCTTCCATGAGCCCTGGCTGCGATTCCTGCCCGTGCCCCACGTTTCGCTCACCACCAGAGCAGAGCTCGCCCTATTTTAAAGTTTCACCGGGCTGTACGGATGGGTATTTATTAATTTTTTCTCGGCAGGTTCGCTCTGACAGCCGCTGTTTTACTCCTGATGTGACAAGACACGGCGCTGCACTGCAACACCTCCGGGCTGAATAATGTTTCTTAACCACCTCCATCCGTCTTCACGGCGCAGCGCAGGTGACTGATCCCGGCTGCACAACGCAACGGCTCCAAGCTAACGCTGCCCGAAAATATTAATGCGTGCTGATAAAACCAGGGGCTTCTCATCAAACAAAGGGGTTCTGGGAACAGGAAGCGATTGGGACGTGGTGAATGGCAAGTCCTCGCATCAATACATCCTAAACCATTCAAATCCTATTCCCCCATAATTGCCAGACAAGTGTAAATGACTTCAAATCAACGTTATTTGTGGCTGCGACAGAATCCTCATAAAGAATCCTAATTTAACGTCCTGCTGATAATCCCACGCAACACCTAATTATTTCAAAGGCTTAATTCCTCCCTTCCAGAGGGATGTCGGGTTTAAGACTGCTCCCCTCTTTAAACTCTTTGCTGAGCGCAGAGGATCACAGCGCAGATCAACGAGAGGCAGAGCTGCCCTTTGCTATAAATGCAACGTAAGCAATAAATCGAACTCCTTCTGCAAACCCTCACAGCACCGGACATTTGGGTAGATCTCGTCTATCAGAAAAACAAAAAATCAGCACGGCATTTCTTATGCATAAAAGCAATATTTCTGAGAGCACTGCTCGAGCAAACCACGGGATGAGAGCGGTATTGAAATTCCAGACACAGCCTGCTGTCTGCAGGACACACTGATCTGCAGAAACGCTTGCCAGAAGTTCATTAACAGGAAAGTCAACTTGTCAGCAACATCTCCAGCAATAACCAGAAAACAATTTAGCAAAAACAAGGTTTGAGCGCGGCAGCGTTTGAGCAGGGTTTTGTTGGGTTCTGAAGTGCTGGGTGGTTGGTTTTTTACATTATTTCTCCTAACCAGCTACGCTGCGAAATCTTCTTGCAGAGAATACGAATTAAAGCAGATGAAAGTCACTGCAAAGCGTCCCAAGCAAACAAAAACCATCGCCGGGGGGATTCGGAACAGACACAAACTGGAACACAGGAGGTTCCACTTCAATTGGAGAAGAAACTTCTTCTCAGTGAGGGTGACAGAGCCCTGGCCCAGGCTGCCCAGAGAGGTTGTGGAGTCTCCTTCTCTGCAGACATTCAAAACCCGCCTGGACGCCTTCCTGTGTAACCTCATCTGGTGTTCCTGCTCCGGCAGGGGGATTGGACTGGATGAGCTTTTGAGGTCCTTTCCAATCCCTGACGTTCTGGGATTCTGGGATTCACCAGAAGGCAGCAGCTACACCGTGCGACTGGGAACAGTGGGAACTGCCCTCATTCAGCACAAACTCTGCTCACTTCCACACCCTAAATCTGGATGCGCACACAAAACGCCAACGGTACCACACAACCGTAGGGACCAAAATGATGCACGGCCAGCAGGGACCTACCAGAGCGAAGATCCCTCTGTTCCAGCAACTTCTAACACGTCGTATCCGTCCTCCAGCTGGAAATCCATGAACACCAGAGCGATGGTGTCTCCGGGCTCGGCCAGGATCGTCCAGGTGCAGTCCGCGTTGTTGCTGTACTCCAGGGGGAAGTGGGGGCTGGAGATGATCCCGCTCTGTCCCCGCAGGGTCCCTCCGCAAGCATCATCCGCTGCAAACAGAACGCAGGTTATCGGGGTTGCGCTGAAACGCGCAAAGCGGCATCAAAACAGAGTAAATTCAAAAGATTCCAATTCAAAGCAAAGCTTTAAAAGCCCCATTGCTTCTGTCAGGGTGTGTTTTATTCGCAGGAAAAGGGTGGAGTGTCCCACACACCGGCCTTGCCCTGATTTCTTAAGGAAATACATGTTATGACTAAAATCATAGCGGTGAAAACTTCAACACTTGTTCAGACACCCAGCACCGACATCTCCTGCTCACACACCGCGTTTCCTGCCTGCTGCAGGTTCTTTCGTGTTTACAACCTGGATTTTATCCGCAGGAGCTATTGGAGCAATTAAAGGAGGAGGATCTAATGAAAACACAGGCAGGAAGATATAAAGGAAAGCAGGAACTGATGTGACGAGCATCGGGGCAGCTCCCTGCTCTCGTACACGCAGCGCCAGCTCAGCGTTTATCCGGAGCGCCGCAAGAAAAGCCCCTTACAAAATGTGTTACAGCTCAGGCGCTTTAGTCAAGGAGCTTGGGGGCTTTACATCATCAACATTATTTATTTTCATCACAAAATATTTTCAGATAAACTCCTTCCGAATGGAAATTTAACACAAGCGAGAACATTTGTTAAGTGCAAGGGGTGAAGTGCAGCGAAGGGAGGGACGGGACGATTCCGCAGGGATGCTCGGGAGGATTCGGCAGCTTTTGGACCTCTTCAGGAATCACCGCCTTGTGCCATGAGCAGGTTTTAGCAGCAGAGCTGAAACTCGCAGCCTCCAATAACTTGAAAGACAACGTTAAGACAACCATAGGTGCCAACTTCTCTTTCCCGTGGCCATCTGGTACCCAGCGCAGCCAACCTCCCCGGTGGGGGGGCACAGGCAAACGCGCAGCTCCCGGTTATGGATGGCAAATGGTTGTGATGGGAGCACCCCGGGCTACGCCGCGGGTTTCTACCACGTTAACGCACAGCACAGGGTGCACCGGCACCGCTGAGCCCCCACAACTGCTCCTGGTCTATGCTGGGATGCCCCCATTATTGCACAGCTCATGGCAAGCGGGAATAGCATAAAATATATGATAAATATAATGATATGTGTTTTTTTATCATATATTTTATGCTTTTTAGCCACTTCTGGGCCACTCCAGCAGCCAAAACGAGGACTAAAAATGCCACTGAAATCCCAACTTGATGCTCTGTTCCCTACCATTCTATTATTAAAATAGAAAGTTATCTATTTGCTGCAATTGTTCTGCAAGTGAATTTAAGTTATTCAGTTAGAACCACCGATAAACTCAGGCTGAAAGATCTCCCATCCAGTCCAAGCAGCAGAAAACCCTTCAAGCTCAATGCGTCACAGGCAAGATTGAGAGGAGCCTCCAGGGAAGGTCCATGCAAGAAGGGAAAGGGATGCTCCCTCCGACACGGAGCGAAGATGCTTTGTAGAGGAGGAATGGACCCCAGCCAAAGAGGATGAGCCCAACTCACACTTTACTGGTATGTTCAAATGTGATTTCTCATTATAAGTGCCCCTGCAGACGCTGGAAAGAAATAGATGCACAAACCATTCCTGGGCAGTGAACTGGCAGCAAGGCAGGAGCAAGGTCATCTGCTGCTTCAGCAACACACAGCATCTGGAGGCAATTTATTCTTTAAGCCACACTTAAACACACGCACCAGGAGCAAGCAATGAGGATTTGGGACGAGCAACTCCATGGGCAAGGTCTTAGCCATGGTTATTGGGGTCTGGGCAGTCTGAGGCTGGATGTGGTTTGTTAAAGCTGCTCTTGTACTGGAAACGACACAGGAGGGGATGGAGAACACCCCAAAGGATTTGTCTCAACACTGTATAACAATTCTTACACAAGAAAACTAATTATTTTTTTACAGGACTGAGCTAACTCACAGTAGCAGAAGCTTTTTGAAGGGTTTTTTATTCAATTTCCTTGAAAATTTTTCATCGCAAAAGGTATTTAATAGAAAAACTCATTCCCTTTCCATCCACCTCTAAGATACACACTTCCTAAGTCTGTGGAGGTTGCTACTGCTTAAACATATTCTACCATCTTCCAAAAATCTTCTTGAACAGCCCTTCAATTATTTTGGGCACCGTGCACTCTGAGCAGCTGTTTGAGTCATAGTAAGACAGACCACTTTTAATGAGATTATGCATATTTGATACGCTTAAAATGTAGCTTTGCCAATGTTCTCAACTTTTCAGCTGGCTTACTGAATTTTTACTCAACCGCCTACCAGAACCATAAACCTTTCAGTTCTACTTAAATTCAGCAAACAATCTGGGCAAGACTGCTCCCCGCATGCATGAAAGCGCTTCACAGAACAGATTCGGATGTTTCTGGGTATTCTTACGGTGCTTCAAACGCAGCATTTTGCTTTATTTCAGGCTGACTGACCCAGGTGAGGGTTTGCTGCCTCCACAGCTATGGCACTGCCAAGGCTGCTGGGGTTTTGCCTCAGGAAAACCAACTGTCGAGATGAAAACCCAGCCAGACTTGTAGGACTCCGCTTAAGGCCGTATTTAGATTAAGTCCTAGGCCTCCTTTCGTTCTCTGGATACAGAAAAACCAAGCAGAAATCATGTGAAAACACAAGGTGCGATGAAGAAACCACGTCCCACACCGCAATCTGCTCCATGGATCAGCACCATGACGGCACTCGCTGCTGCTGCGCTGCTCCCCAAATGAGACCACTGTGGTTTTAATCCCTCCTGCCACACAGAAACACAACTCACCCGAGCAGAGCCTGCGTGGACTGAATTTATGGTCCCTTTTAGCCCAGAGGCCAAGAATCAATTTTGACCTAACTCTGCTTCCCAAAGCACGGCCTCAGCAAAGACACCTTTCACCAAGCCACCCTTTCTGCACCCACAATTCCTTCCTCTCACTGAGATTACACTTGTCCTTTACAAAACCCAACTGCATCCCTCAAACTGAGCTGGGTAAAGGGAGCGCAGACGACTCCTGTGGAGAGGAGCAGCAGAGCCACTGCTCTCCTTCAAAGTGCTCCCGGCCTGGCACATCCCCTAACACCTCTATTTCTTATTCTTTTCTACCATGCATTTCTTCACATCTTCGATTATTTCAATGCACGAAGACCGGAATAGAGACAGGGCTGCCAATGCACAGAAAAGGGGTCACAAAGCAGAAGAGAAGCACAAAGAAAAGAGCATAAAGGAACCAAGGGAGGCCATCGATCGGCACGGCAGAAACACGGCTCCAGCGCTCGCCTTGTGCCTCTGCTGTTGTATGGGAGGGGATGGAGGGGAGGGTCCCCAAACCCAGCACTGTCCTTGGCAGTGACACCACACAGGTCTGTTCCCAAGATTTTAGCACCCGCTCGGCTAAAGGGCACTTTTCATCTCCATTTATCAGGGTCTGACCCAGCAGCAAGACCCATCACCAATTCATATTGGACAACGACAAAATACAAACGCATTTAACACCTTCCCGCTGACAATCACCAGTAAGCCAATATTAACAGAATTAATTACGAGCTGCGTAAGCCACACAGATCTTTTCTCTCTCAAAGAAATACACGTTCTTCTCCAGGCAACAGCGTTGAAAGCAGCATTTTCCCCGCAAAAGGTGTCAACCTGTTTGTCAGCACGCAAATCCTCTGCCCCCTGCAACAACCCAAGTCTGTACCACGCGTTTATCAGCCAAGCACGGTGTCTGAGCGCCGAGAGCCTGCTCACGGGAGAGGGAGCGCGGCTGCTTTTCACATGCAGCAACTCCACGCGCCTTCGCTACTCTGCTTTCCTGGAACAAGCCATAAATGAGGAGATTTCTGGTTCCTGCCTCCATAAAAAGCCATGGAAGTTGTATTTGAGGTTAAGTCTCGAAGGATGGGGACCGCATCTCAAAGGGAGCACAGGGACTGCGCTGCCGTCGGAGCAATCCACAGAATTGAGGATTTCTCCTCTCTGAGCTGCGCCAGGTGCCACCGTCGAGCTTCGAAATTGAAACGGCGGCGGTAAAACTAGAAGTCGGTTTGGTAGTTCAAGGCAAAAATGGTCTTTTACTCCCGCATCTGCAGCAGGGATCACAGAAATTAGAGACGCCAACACCCAACTTCAACACCGATGGGGTCAGAAGTGAATCCTGCCCTTACTGGGGTCTGCATCACAAACGTCTGAATAAAATCAGGGCAAGGAGAAGGCACTGCCTTCCCCCAGAGGAGGGCTCCTATCAGGCTGGAGGAAACACTGGGTCACTGGGGCAGGTAATTCCCTTCTTTTCTGAAAATGCATATTCCCAAAGCTGAATTTCAGTGAATTTAGGGGAAAAAAGCGGGGAAAAAACGTACTAATTCAAAGGAAAAGCAAAGAACCATAACTGATCACGCTAAAATAGCAATGATAGCTGTCCATCTCGGTATCGGTCGGCTCATGAACAAAACCGCTCCTTCAGCTGTTTAATGCCCCTGGCCCCAGAACAGCAGGCACACGTACAAGAAATACGCTAAGTAGCGCTTATTACTGCTGTGTAACTCACTCAAGCGTTAAAAACACACCAAGCAAACAATATTTGCTCACTTTGAATTCAAGATTTATGCTGCGGCTTAGAATTGCTGATGGATTGCAGGGGCAGAGTCGATACAAGGAATCAATGCGAGATGCTCCGCTGAGGTACACCAGGAACGGAGGGGAAGAGACTTGAAAGCAGCAGCAAATGTTTCGGTGTAACACCACAGACATTGGTGTATTTACAACTCCCTGGCCCTCGTGGCCCTGGAGGATTAGCACGAAGCTCTCTGTAGTGGGGTTTCCCTGCCCCAGAAAGGCTTGCAGGAAAACAGGGCAATTCTTTCCACACGAAATCCTGATTTTCCCCTCCCCTATGGATTGTCCAAGGCTGCCACCCCCCTCAGCGCATCCCCGCTCTGCACAGATTTGTGTTTCTTTACAGGCAAAGCAGCTCTGTGCAACGCGCCACGAGGGACCCCAGCTTGACGCTGCAGAAAGCGGGAAATCCAGCCTCATTTTCTAGTGTTTGATCTAGAAAATCTGCACAGCCTTGGGTAGGTGCCTCATCTTAACAGATAATACCCCTGCTTTTCTTCCCCCCACACTTTAGACGAAGAAATTGAAGTTAAAGTAGCTGCGCAGCGGCTTACTCTTTTGCAGCACTTCATAACCTTCCTATTATTCACCCAAAACCTGGCAGCTTTAAGGAATCCAATAAAAAGGAACATCAATATTAACTACATCGTGTTTAGTTTTCAAGCCTTTTAAATCAAGCTCACAGCCCGTGAAGTTTTTCCCAACCCCAAAACGCTCGTTAAATCCCGTTTCGTTGGGATGCCGAGGACTCCTCACCTCTGCAGAAGGGGAGCGGGAAGTCCCAGGAGGCCCCGTTTTCGGAACTGGCGTGGCACGTCAGCAGCGCGTGGCCCTCCAAAAAGAAGCCGGGGTTGCAGCTGTACCTCACTTTGTCCCCGATGCTGAACGTGGTCCCTTGCTGAATCCCGTTCTGCAGCCGCCCCGGGTTCCCACACGTGTGGCTGGGCAGAGCTGCAAGGGAAAGCGCTGCGGGTTAGGACAGAGCATCGCAAGGGAGAGGAACCCGGGGGAAGGCTCCTCTCATGTAAATGCATCGCTTAAAACATAAAGAGCAAATAACCACACAACTTCCCCTAATCACTGCACCACAACTCATTAGACCAGTTAAAGTCAACGTGTAAGTATCACATCAGAGCTGGATGATCCTTCAGGTCCCTTCCAACCCAAACCATTCCACGACTTCTACCAAATCTACTCAAGAAAAATTCACTCCCCAAGCGATTGAGTCAAACAGATCCACTCACACAAAAGCATCTCCCTTATGAGGGGCGGCTGAGGGAGCTGGGGCTCTTTAGTTTGCAGAAGAGGAGACTGAGGGGAGACCTCATTCATGTTTATCAATATTTAAAGGGTGAGTGTCACGAGGATGGAGCCAGGCTCTTCTCGGTGACAAACAATGATAGGACAAGGGGTAACGGACACAAACTGGAACACAGGAGGTTCCACTTCAATTGGAGAAGAAACTTCTTCTCAGTGAGGGTGACAGAGCCCTGGCCCAGGCTGCCCAGAGAGGTTGTGGAGTCTCCTTCTCTGCAGACATTCAAAACCCGCCTGGACGCCTTCCTGTGTAACCTCATCTGGGTGTTCCTGCTCCGGCAGGGGGATTGGACTGGATGAGCTTTGGAGGTCCCTTCCAATCCCCTAACGTTCTGTGGTTCTGTGGTTCCTGACCAGTTTCCCCAGTTCCTAACCCAAAGAATCCCTCTTTCCCGCACCCCCATGCAGTGCTAACACGACTGCAGTTGATCAGAATCCAGAGATTTCATCCCCATTTCAAGTCATATTTTTCAACATATCCTTGCCAGGCACCTCAAAGGCCCCTGCAATGTAAGCAGAGTTGTGTCACACCTCAGAACCACACGGGAGACAGCAAAACCTGCATTCAGCAACTTTGTCCAGACAGAAAGACCAATGTTTCAGCCCAGCAGGGTTTACACTTCACTGCACCGCATGTCTAATCCACATTGCACGCGTATGCACCAAACCGGACTCTGAACGATGCAGCCGGACCCAGCTCCACTGAAGGTAAAATACAGTTCAGCAGAAGTTTGCATCAGAAAGAATAGGAGATACTTGAGTATAGGATGGAGAAGTTGCAGCTGAAATGCCAGTAAATCTTTAACCAATGCCTCTGCACAGCAGTTCCAGAGAATTTAAGTAAAACTCCACAGGTTTTACTCCAAGACCCACACAAATCACAGTTTTAGAGCCCCAATATAAAACCCAATGAACACAACCAAGACTAAGAACGACTTAATCAAATTTGAATCAGGCCCTTGTGCAGCAACTTGTATTATAGTTCTTTTTCATTAAGGCTGGAACATCAGAGCAAGGAAAACACGGCCATTCGGCGCTGAGTGATGGTTTATCACTGGAAACAATTTTGTCAGGGGCATGAACAAAACCTGATGAATTTCTACGAGCAAAGGGAGGGTTTAGCCTGCAGCTCTGCCAAGGAAAAGAGGAAGATTAAAAGGAAAATGATATGCTAGCGTACAGGGCACGCAGCGGAATGAAATACAACCAAAACCGTGTGTAAGCATGGGAAATGAAACATAAATCCCTAACGCTGATTGATGCAGAGGCACCACCTTTGTCTTGTGCTGGGATTGGCACTGAAACCCCCCAGCTCTGCCCAGGTACCCCCAGAGGGCTCCCTGCAGCAGATCCGCAGAGGGAACCCCTCGTGCCAGGGAAACAACAGACTAATTGGTAATTAATACAGGATTAGGCTGCATCCAGACAGAGCACCTCGTTTTCTCATTAACCCGCTTCCAGATTAACTGCAACCTTACCACCTTAAACCCGATTAATCTTAATCTTCAGGTTAGAGATAAGGAGGAAGTTCTTTACTGAGAGGGTCGTCAGAAGCTGGAACAGGCTGCCCAGGGAGGTGGTGGAGTCACCATCCCTGGATGTGTTTAAGGAGCGGGTAGATGAGGTACTTAGGGATATGGTTTAGGGGGTAGACAGGAGCGGTTGGATGTGATGATTTCAGAGGGCTTTTCCAACCCAGTGATTCTGTGATTCTGTGATTAATGGCACGAACATCCCCCAAAGAGCAGAGCCAGCACCCACAGGGACAGCCCCGGGCTCCTCCACCCAAGGTTTTCACTGCACAGCAATGGCATCAGGTCCGAGCTCTACCCCAACAACATCGCTTCCCCTCGCTCCCTCCCCAAAAACACCATTTACATCCTCCCTCAACTCGCCTGGAGCTGGAAAGTTCAGCAGCAACTTTCACAGAGAAATATTAATGAGCAGGCAGGTTTGGTGAGCAGGGGGATGCTATCAAACACGTCAGATGGGCTGAAAAGCTGTGTAGAACTAATGTTTCATTTTCTGTAATGATTCTCAAAACCCCAATTTAATTAAATTACCAATGTCACTTTTTTAAAAAAAAAATGAACCCGTTCCTGCTTTTATGCTTCCTTCCTTTAAAATTAATGACTAGAACTTTGCTATAAATAAAAATCTATCATTTTTAAAAGTCAATCGCTAACACTAGCTGCTCTCTGCTTAATGAACTGTGAAGAATCAGACAACCCTGACCTGCATCGTATCTTAAAATCATACTTGAAAAAAAAACCCAGGATCTCATTTAAAAATTCTGCTTCATTTGGCTGCCTTCATTAATAGCCCGTTACAGGACAGACAACACACAAATGCTTTTTGGGGGAGGCAACATTAAGAATGTATTGGGTTGGAAGCGACCTTTAAAGCTGATCCAGCCCAACCCCTGCAGTGAGCAGGGACATTGGTACCAGAGCAGGGTGCTCACCTTGAATATCTCCAGGGCTGGGGCCTCCACCATCTCTCTGGGCAACCTGCGCAGTGATCCACCACCCCATGGGGAAGAGCTTTTTCCTCATATCCAGCCTAAATCCGCTCTTTTCTAGTTGCAAACCATCACCCCTCCATGCCCCAGTGAACAGCTCTTCCCTAGATTCCTTACAGGCACCTTTCAGGTCCTGGAAGGTCGCTATGAGGTCCCCCCTGGAGCCTTCTCTTCTCCAGGCTGAATCATTGATTGCTTTGGATTCAGTGGGGTGGTTGCAGGAACCGATGAACATTGATTTTTATTTGGAGAAAAGAAACACTGATGCACATCTGCAGATGACAAACTGTTCAAATTGCTGCCTCATGGACCAAAAGAGGCCGGTGCTGCACCCAGGGCTGGGTTTGGTACAAGCACAGCGCACGAGGAGCCACTTGTCAGCCGTGCCCTTGATGCATATGGACCACAGATGAATTTGGTCACCACCAACACGGGCAGGTGAAGCAAACCTTCCTCTGGAGAGGGACAAGAGTCCAAGGACACAACCTCTGCGCTTCCCAAAACAGCCCAGAGCTCCACAAAACCCCTACAGCCGATTGTGGGGTGGGAGCCCCAAGAGCCGGGTCTGGGGGTGCCCTCCCTCAGGAGGTCCCCCCCTGCACAGGGCAGTGATCATCTTCACAGCCACGGGTTTGTGATTGCGCTCCAGCATCCCCAAAAAGAGACAATATTATTGCTCATCCTTGGCTGCCTCTCACAGCCAGACTCTGATTGCTTGAGAGATTAATAGGACTGTATTATTTACATCAGATGTCGCACAGAATAATATTATTAAAGCTTTGTCTTACCCATTTACCAATTCCACTGTAGATTAGCAGCATGGATTTTTTTTTTCCCTCCCTGTAAAAGCTTTGTTCCCAGCAATCAACATACTATTTCCCAGTGATTGTATGGAAATGAGCGCAGCCACAGACCAGATTTGTACAGATGAATTGAAGGTCCTCTTACTCATTTTGTAGCTAAGTCTGTTTCTTCTCGTGATGAATTTAGAGCAGTTTATTTTATTTCTCTTGATTTGAGCAGCTGCCAAACCATTACCTTATTTTATGACAGAGGAAAGGAAATAGGATTATTCTATTGCAGTTGTACCTGGACAGCTCAACGTCCCCCAGACATCACCATCCCAAGCACTGCTTGGATTCACTGCCCTGGAGAGCTCACTCACAGCGGAGGAGCCCTAATCACAGTGTTAATTACCGTCATAGACACAACCAGAGCCAGACCAGAACCATTGGGGAGGAGATTTGGTGAGAGCTACAACTGCCTACAGGGGCAACGTGAGATGGGATGGGCTGAGAGCAAGGCAGAAATGGGGCCTCTTCAGCCACAAACTGGGAGAGCATCCATCAGGAATGAACCCACCAAAGCCTACAGAGAATCCCAGAATGTGAGGCGTTGAAAGGGACCTGGAAAGCTCCCCCAGTGCAACCCCTGCCAGAGCAGGAGCACCAGAGCAGTCACACAGGAACACGGCCAGGGCTTTGGGTGTCTGCAGAGAAGGAGACTCCACAACCTCTCTGGGCAGCCTGGGCCATGCTCCATAACCCTCACACTCACAAAGTTTGGCCTCATCTTCAGCTTGAACCTCCTGTGCTCCAGCTTGGGACCATTGCCCCTTGTCCTGGCATTGGCCATCCCAGAGCAGAGCCTGGCTCCTTCCTCCTGACACTGCCCTTTCCCAATGGATCCCCAGGAATGAGGGCACCCCTCAGTCTCCTCTGCTCCAAGCTCCAGAGCCCCAGCTCCCTCAGCTGCTCCTCAGCAGGAGATGCTCCACTCCCTCCAGCATCTCTGTGGCCCTGCTGGACTCTTTCAACTCTCCTGCTTTCTGCAGTTTTCAATTTGCCCTTCAAACCCATTTATTCATCCAGATGAAACCCTGCAGGGCACAAGACTGAACTCTGCCCAACTTGAATCCCTTCTGCTCCAAACTTTCTCCGCTTTTTTTGTTTTCCCCCATCATTTGGAACCCACCGTTTCTCTCCCACCCTTCATCCCACCCTGGGAGCATCACCCAAGATCCTGCACACTACATCGCTTTTATTCAGCAATAAATATGTATTTCCCTCCTTGAGCCAGATCCATCAGTGCAAGACCAGAGATGCCTCACAGATTTCATCATGTGTTGCTTGAAAACGAACTGAACAAATTGGAAATGCAAAACAACAAGTTTGAGAAGTTTCCACCACGCATTCCGAGAGCCGCCACAATCTCTGGTCTGCATCACAAGCTTCACGCTATTCACTGACTTCCATTTTCCCCCTATTTGTTTCTGCCCTTTTCAAGAGGCTCACCAGGCTCTTCCCAACCCTCCTCATCCTCTTGCCCAGGATCGCTACGCTGGAAGTTTTCAAAATCAGCAGCTTTCAAAACCCTGCACTTGTCAAGCTGTGTCTCCTTGTTCCAGTTCATTCGAAATTAATTAGTAGTTTTTAAGTCATTAGATGTGACTCAACGCATCCTTGGACAGCATCCCACCATCAAAACGCATTCAGCCTAATTACATCAGCCCTTCCTAAACCCCCACGGCTCCTTTTGTCAGGAGACAGAGAAAAAAGGCAAAGAAGATAAAGCCAGGAGCTGTTTCTGATACGTTGATACGTTCCAGCCACCTTCCAAATTCAGGTGCTTTCAAACAAGAACTCAGATCCATCCCGAGCTTGCTCATCATCCCCGTGCCCTATTCAAATTAATCTTCAGCTCCATTTTCTCTGTTTATATCGCTCGAATATAAAATAACCCCAACATTTAATACATCCAGATACTGCATTCCAGTCTATTACCCTATTTACATAGCTAAAAGAAGCGGTTTTATTGCTTGAATTATCTGTGGTAGTTTACGACGGATATTTCAACGCTATCATTGTTCTAACCTTGAAATCTTATCAAGGAATGCAACTTTTATGATATGAGGCCATACATTATCTCCTCATTCCCAACTAATTTTCATTCCTAATAAAAAAGCAAAGAAAGCAAGCAAGCGGTGCCAGAGCAGGCACTTATAGCTGCTGAATACAGTTATTACAGCAG
>NW_010204140.1:20893-23477 GCF_000695765.1 Mesitornis unicolor
AATTTATAAATCCCAATGAGAGGATGCTACATAGCCCAAGCGAAATAACAAAACCATTGACCTAAACTACTTGGCTCAGTCATCACGGCAGACTCATTTCCAGACTCATCTCTGGGCTTTTTTTAACCCTTTTTGCCATTTTCCTGCATTTTCTGAATCCGGTGAGGGTTGGAAGCCAAGGGATCCCACAGAAAGGGGTCTTCTGCTACAGCCAGGCTGGGCAAAACCCTATTTCACTCAAGAATCGGCACAAACGTGTCATTCTCCTAGAAAACCAAGGAGAGAGACAGGTTATTTCAGGATAATGTATCTAATATTTCCAGCCCAGCTTCAAAAATTCACCAGAAAACCCCCACACAACATGGATATTGCACCCTTGGCCAGCACAAAGTGGAGGGGGGATCCACACAGACCAATTTCCTCCCTCTCCATAATAAACTTAGGGCCAAGTACCACAGGGATACACCATCCTCCAATATCCTTCACCAGTGTGTTCTAGTGCAATCTGGTTTAGCTCAGAAGAGTTTTAACCTTCAGAATAAGTGTCCAGCGTGTGCTACAGGAAAGGAAATAAATGGTATCTTTTTCATTTTATCCTTTTTTATGTCATGATTCATTCCCAGCACAGTCAACAGAGATAAAGCTAAATGGAAACTATTTTTTCCCCCCCCTAATATTTCTTTGTTCACTAAAAACCAGCCAGATAGTTACTTCTGGATAATAACAGACCAGAATGGTTCATCATCCATCTTCTTTGTGCTGGTAGTTCTAGGGCTTTTTTGGAAATTCATTTCCAGTTTTCAATTTCGCCTTCCTGTAATGTGCTGCAGCAACTTTCAGGAGTCCAGAGGATTACTTGAGATCTGATTTAGTCATCCCACTTCAGAAACAGCAGAAGATTCAAACCATGAGAGCAGTAACACGGGAGATACGCCAATAAACAATCCCGTATATCTTCAGAGATGCGGTGATCAGGGATCCTTAACATTTGGGACTTTATGCCCCTTGTTGTTTATGCCTTCAAATAAATGTCATCACTCGCCGAGCGCCTCGAGGATGCCTGGTGAGGATGAAGATACAGGTACCGCAGTCTGGGGGATGCTCAGACACCAGCATCCCAGCACTGCTGGTCCTCGGGTACCACCCCAAACTGGGATGCTCCCCTGCATCGGGATCCCAATCAGAACAGAGCACTCCAGACCCTGCTTATCTTTGTGAACTCGCTCCGGTCCCGCTGCTTTTCAGTGCAGCAGCACTTGAGCACAGGCTTAATTTAAAGGATGTGGCTAAGTGTTTTGCTTAGCAAGAAAGGATTTAAGTACATATTTAAAGGCTTCATTGAACTGACATTTAGCAGCTGCAGAGTAACTTGAAAAAACTTCCCCAGGGAGGAGGGGGGTTTTAGGTTTGTTTTCCCTCTTCCTCCCTCAACATTCTATGGGAAACGACGACCTGCAGCTTTTTCTAATGTAAAAGACAAGCGAGGAAAAACAATGCTGCAGTGGTTACCAGCGCCAGAGGACGACTGCAGGAACCAGGCGGAAGCAGAATTAAAACTGCAGCCCCCCGAGAGCCCGGCTGCCAGAGCAGATTAAGCACCTCACTCCACCACGCACATCCAGCCTGAAAGCCAAGGCGCCGGTGTGAAAACAGGGTGTCAGATCCGGAAACCCAGGTCTGAACTGATGCTGTCCAGACACTGGGTGCCAGTGTTGATCTGCTCTGCATTTCGCTGGAGAGTGGCCCTGGACAGGGAGCGCTCTTTGTTCTGCTCAAAATAAAGCCACTTCCAACTTTAGCGCCCACATTGTTTCTCTGCGTATTGATCTGCTCGAGCTACTGGCTGGCTACCCAGAAACGGAAACTGCAGCCAACTACATCTGTTTTCATAAATATTTCACAGCCGAGGAAGGGCATTCGCCACAACACATCGTTCCTGGTGCTTTTTGGCTATTTCCTCTGGAAGCAGTGGGAGCCCGGTGGTGTTGATGCTCCTCGGGTCTCACCTACAGCATCGTCCCATCCCTGTGTCCACACATGGACCTGCCCAGTCTCCACACCAGGATCACAGAGAGCTCCATTTCCTTATTCTGGTGGTTTCCACGCATCTTTCCAACCCACTCGTGGCTTTCAGAAGCCTGTGGAGGAGCAGCTGGGGAATCACACACCACGCTCCTGCTCCAAGCTGCAGCCCACCCATCACCCCAAGACTGCAAATAGCTTCAGCTCACAGCTACACTGAGGTTAAACCACAAATAACCCATTTCCTCAGAAGTGGGGCCAGAAACCCTCATTCACAGCTTCCACTCAAACTACATAAGCATGGAAAAACCAGGTTTGTTTTAATTTCTCAGCCACCTTCATGGTTTATTCCCTCTTACAGTTGTATTTTCTGTACCTACTTCAGGAAGCTTGGCTGCTCGATGGCACATCACGGCCAATATAACTTAACTGGGACATCAGCCTTACAGAGCTGTGTGTTAACTGATCCCACACAGCTTGTGGGGAAATGCCCTTAAGAACAGGAAAAGGGAAATATTTCACCATTGAGCAGAACGGTCAATAGTAAAAGCAACCAGGAATG
>NW_010204140.1:23508-28242 GCF_000695765.1 Mesitornis unicolor
CTCTCAGTGCAGACACAGAATCACAGCATCCCAGAACGTCAGGGATTGGAAGGGGCCTCCAAAGCTCATCCAGTCCAATCCCCCTGCCAGAGCAGGACCAGATGAGGTTACACAGGAAGGCCTACACCTCCTCTCAATAACCAGAAAGCAAATACGATCCAAGGAAGGGGCCACGAAAGAGCCCACCGAGCTGCCGTAGCAATGAGGAACTCGTCTGCTTCCGGCACCAGAGATGCCTTATTAATTTGCGGTCATAACCAATCAAAAAAAAGAAATCTAGGATGTAATTTTATCCTCTTCACTGCAAACAAAGCTAAAGTGATCTAATTATGTCATAAAAACATGCCCAGGGCTCAGTCCTGTTTCCTAAATTCACAGGTGCCTATCTTGCAAAATTCGCCACAAGCACAATTTTGCAAGCTATGCAATAACATGCACTCATCTCGGAGAACAAGGTTTTAGCTCCCCATGGGATCTCCCCAATGCCTGGATGTATTCTGCAGCAAGAGCTTATTCTGATTTCCAGGACCGTACTCTGATTTCAGATCCTTGCCTGCTCCTCAAAGGCAGATGGTGTGGATCTGGGTGCTCAGATCCGCCTTGTCTTTTCTTTCATGCATCCCAACCTATTTAATGGGCATTAAAAGGACATTTCTGCAAGCTCAGGGTAAGGCAGGCAGGGAAGGTGAAGGTGGAAATGCCCCTAAGACTGGTTTAAATTAAAAAAAAAAAAAAAAAGGAAAAGCAACAGACAAAAATCATATCTTGAGAGTTCAGAGTGGACATCAAGAAAATGCCCTTCAGCAGAAGGGAAGTACAGATGCTAACAGGCTTCCAGAGACCCTGCAGAATCGCTGTCCGTGGAGATTTTCAATATCCAGCCAAATATAAGCACAGATAACCAGATCAACACCGCTGCTTTGAGGGGAGCCTGCAGCAGAGCCCTCCCCGCAGTCCCTTGGTCGCTGCAACCAGGAGAACATCTACAGACCCAGACCCAGCAGCTCCTCACAACCACCAAGCACGTTACCACCAGCACGCGCTGCCGTCAAGCCAGCCTTCCTTTGAGCGATACGATGAGTGGTGACTTGTGAACATCTTGATGGCAGTGGGAAGGTGACTCGCCTGTCACTTCTGAGCACGATGCTCGAAGGACGCGGGTTGTGATTCCCAGCACTTCTCAAAGCAGCCATGGCTGCGCTGCCAGCCCGGTCCCCAGCCAGGCCCCAAGCGGACCCTCGCAGCTCGCCTGTCACATCTGGTTACTGACAGCCACTCGGGCCTGGGCATTGATGGATGCAGGAGAGGGGGAGACATCCAGCCGCTTGCTTAGATCTGCTACAGCCCAAGAGGCTGTTGGACATCAGTCAGAGCTCAGCGTGAGGAAAATCTGAGGGCTGTTACGGCAACCATAGAATGGTTTGGGTTGGAAGGGACCTTAAAGATGATCTGGTCCAACCCCACCATGAGCAGGGACACCTCCCCCAGCCCAGGCTGCTCCAAGCCCCGTCCAACCTGGCCTTGGGCACTGCCAGGGAAGGGGCACCCACAGCTTCTCTGGGCAACCTGGGCCAGGGCCTTACCACGCTCACAAGGAAGGATTTCTTCCTAATATCCAGTCTAAATCTGCCCTCTTCCAGTTTAAAACCATTCCCCTCAGTCTATCGCTACCTGCCCTTGTAAAATGTCCCTCCCCAGCTTTCCTGTAGCCCCTTCAGGTCCTCTTCTCCAGGCTGAACAACCCCAACTCTCTCAGTTGGTCCTCGTAGGGGAGGTGCTCCAGCCCCTCAGCATCTCCATGGCCTCCTGTGGACCCGCTCCAACAGCTCCATTGCCTTATACTGGAGTGCCCACAACTGGACACAGCACTCTAACAATCAAACAGCTCCAGTTCTCCCAAACAACATCCACCTTCCAGCTGAAGGAAGCGAGACGGGGGATGCAGGGAGGCCTGCAGAGATCACCCATCACACAGTGAATATTCCTGTCCTCTTCCACTTTACTCATCAGTGAAAAATTCACCTCCTTCTCTCCCCTCTCCCCAGACAAGGCGCTGTGAAGCTTTACACAAACTTTTGGCCAGCATCTGTCCAGAAATGGCTCATTTAAGTTCTAAGACAGTACGATGGTCCACAGGCTTCAAGGAGACCTTGAACAGACCAGGAATTGATGCAAAGAGCTGTTACAAATGAAAAATCCATATATCCATGCTACAAGAAAGGCATCTACTGTATAAATAGTGCATGGAAACAGGATACAGATTTGCTTTAAAGGACACTTGAAGCTCATTAATGGAAAGAGAAAGGACTGGGACTGAACCCAGAAACACCTCAAAAGCTCAGAACGGGTGTGAATCTCGTGTCACTACATGGGACAAACCTACACGCTGTTTAAATTGCACAGCACTGCTATTGAAGCTGAACATTTTAACTATAATTATACAATTCTATGCTGAGAGAGACCATATTGAAAGAGTTCACACGTAACAAAAATATCCCATATGCAAATAACACAGAGGGGAAAAAAGGCACACTTCACTGCGGATTCAACATGAAACAGCTCAGAAATCGCTTCTTCCACTTCCATTTATCCCTGCTACTTTAATTATGGTGTTTACATGCGACCCTAATCTACCATCCCTAAGGGCAGAGATGCAAACCCTGCTTAAACTTGAGGTGGGGGGTGAGAAGTAGACACTCACCCACCCAACCTCGTGTTCTCTACTGCAGATGCTACCACTGCTGAGAGGAAGGCGAAGAAACAAGATCAGTTTATTACAGACACTTCTCTTAACCTGTCTACCACAGCAAAGAGTAATATCCAGCTTCTGTAACTATCAGCTTATACCTTGAATGTTTTCTATTAAGGAAACACTAAATCTTAATCTAAACTGCCCTCAGCTCTTGAACCCTTCAAACAGCCAAAGCAGGGAGGTTCAACCCCTTCAGATGCTCACGTTGGGAAGAAGAATTTCCACAGCACCTATTTGACGTGCAATTCAGTCTCAAAAAGTAAAACCTCTTTTCTCTGGAGCTATGCATCAGGCACTCAGAGAGGAAACACTAGGAAGTCAAAGCAATGTGGAGTAGGAAAAATAGGGCCCCTTATAGAAGATAAAGTAGAGAAGGTGACACATGAGCCTCATACACAGCACCAGCTCACCAAGGCCTGTGAGAGATTCACTTCTGCAACTGGTCCCATTAAGAAGGGTCCTGGAAGGGGCATAAGGAGCCTCAGCTGGGCCAGGAGCCATCAGTGTTGCCCTCCCCAGGCTTACAGAGGCTGTGCACTAGGACTGCAGCCCTGACAGAGTTCACTGGCACTGGAAATCCACCCAAGGATCAAGTGAAATTGGATATATTCCACATCACAGACACGTAACGGAAAGCTCAACAACATGTGGCATTTATAGAATATCTTCTATGTTCACAGCACCGTTTCTGCATTACCTGCAGCTCAGGGGGCTGGCGAGCCAGGCTGGAACTCTGCTTAGCACCAGTTCCCATGGGATTTCTGATAATGGATTCCTCGCTTGTGCCAGAAATGCCATAAAAATACATCTGTTTAGGGGGTAACACGGCCTGCACGCTTTCATTGCAACCTACAGTCTCTAAAGAATAACAAACACTTTTTAAAGCTCTATACAAAGTTTTGCTCTTAATTTGATTTCTGCTCAGGAGATTGTGATAGCCCTTTTAGCCAAGACACTGCTTGACTTCCAGCACCACAGCCCCAAACCGAAATTCCCAGGGAGGATTAACAGCGGTCATTTCTTGCACCGGGCTGTGTTGTGCTTTGGTCCAGCGCGCTTTCAGCGACATAGATTTTTCTATAAAATACAAAAATTACAGCCGGTTTGCCCACTGAGAACCCGCTCACACACAATTACACATCTGGAACAAGAAACCTGACTTCCATTCGATTTTTATTCCCAAAACTTTCTTACCCGAGGCCACCAGCTCTGAAGGACACCAGCACACAGAGAATAAGAGCAGATGGAGATGCTGGAAGACGGTTTAGGATAGAAGCATCACGAGAGCACGTACGGACAACCTGGTCATGTATTCACAACACAGCACAACTGCTAATGAGATTACTCCATGAAATATGCTAGCACAAACTCATTTTCCTCCCACTGCATGTTCCTGCAAGGCTGCTCTAATTTTATAGGATGAGCGGTTGCGTGGGAGGAGCGGGATAAAAGCGAGATCAATGATCGTAAGAAATCTTAATTAGCATAAAGGTTCCTCTGTGTTAGTTTACAGAATTGAAACAACACATAACACAACGTCTGGAAGATTCATTTGGGGAGAGTTTGGGATCTGGAGCTGTCCAGGACACTCAGAAACGTGCAGAATTTCTGAGACGGCAGCAGAAAAAACTGCTCTTCCAGGATAATTTTGGAATCACCTCCCTGTCAGTCCCGTTAGGACTGTGGAAATGCTTGGGCTTTAAATAGTCTGTTTTCTTAGCAGCAAGTGGAGCTTAGGTAATTTTTAATATAAAATCAGAATTTACTCGATGCCAGACTGCAGGATCTATTGTAATATAACCCAGGATCATCCCAAATGCCCAGTCTGGGATATTTCGGCGCTCTAGCCAGGATGGACGAAGCACGAGCGCCAAAGCGAGAGGGGAAATCTCATGAGATTTAATGACACAGCAGTGAGAATAAAGCTGCGAAAATATGAATATAAAATAAAATAAAAATTGAAAAACTATATACAATAAAAT
>NW_010204141.1:0-38550 GCF_000695765.1 Mesitornis unicolor
TGGAAAGGACTTTCAGGATCTGTAAGCCCTCAGTACCATAGATTATTCTACTGTTATATAACACGTGCTTTACATTTATTGAGCCATCTTGTGCCGTCAAGATAAAGGAGCCTTTAGTATTTTTCCCTGCTTATGAGCCATCTATGAAGACGTGGTGATGAATTCTGCTCTCAGTCCTACCCATGTAAATCTAAGAAGAGCTGACTCCTGTGTATTTCTTCTGGGATTACTGTGATATAAATGAGATCAGGACTTGGCCCAGTCTGGTGGGAGGAAGAAAGGAGAGAAAGAGTCAGAGGTTTTCTTTTTTTTTCCCCTTACAGTGTGCATGGGTTGAGATGGGATCCTGTGCTGCACAACTCAATTTCGTGCGGGCTCCAGCAGGGGCAGCAGAAAAGCCAATCTATTTGACTCTGATGCAGCACAAACAAGATATTTGCACTTTTGAGAGAGTGGGTCATTTAGCATTTCACGTCAGAAATCTTGACTGCAACATCTTCATTATGCTGATTTGTGGTGAGCCAGGGTCAACTTCAAAATCAAAGGGAAACTGAGGCAGGTCACGTGGTGAGCCTGTCTTGGAGCAGCTGTGTCTGGCTCCTGCTCATATTTTTATGTCTATCTTCACTATTTGGATGTTATGCATTGCCTTTGTGACTTGAATTTTCTCTGTGACTCTTTCTCAAAACACCAGGCACCCTCTCGGACAGCCAATAGTATAAGGCTGTCCTACTTTTCATTAACCTGGGGTCCAGTTCTCCTTCAGGGTGCAGAAAGAGTTGCTGAGACCCTCTCAGAAGAGGCTTTGAGGTTCCTCCTGAAGACAGCATGAACTGACAGGCTTAACATTTCACAGAACTGCATTTAGGTCTGTTGAAGGAGAAAAACTGAACTGTTTTAGCTGCAGTTGCATGATTAGGATGACCAAACTTCTCTATTAAAGGCAGGACAATACCTGTATAGAAGTGGTTACACTGACGTGTAAATACACATATACAGATGCTAATAGCTGAAGAAAAGTAAAAGTATGTTGGCATCAGGCATTTTTACACCAGTAAAGCTGTGCCTACCCATCATGGTCTACTGGGACAGTGTTTTCTTTAACAAGGTGGTGTTACATTGGCTCAAGGCTGCGGACCCAGAGGGTATCCCAGTGCAGGCACCAAAGCTTCTTGAGAGCAGAGGCAACCTCAGATCTGGATCTGGTGTGAGAGTTTCCAGACTGAGAACAGCAGGAGGACTTTGCATCCACACTTCTGTAAAGAAGAAAGTCAAATATTTAAATACACTTCTGTAGGACTTGAAACTGCACCTCTCCCCAGTATGGGGCTGCTGTTGCTTCCCCGCATTGTCTCCCCATCCCTTCCTCGTCTGTTTCAGATCTTTCTCTCCTTACAAGCAGTGTGATGCCTGTTCAAATGGTGCAGATAAGTTAGCCATGCAACTTGGAGCGCCAGTCCTAAGCCACCTAGCCTACCTTTGATCTGAAATCAAACAAAAGACGTCGGCATCAAAACGATCCTTTGCCAGGTAACAGTTACGTTGTGAGCATTGCCTTAATTCAGCTGCAAGGAGCTCTCATCTCTTTGTATCATGCCCAGATCTGCGCTCGTCTTAATACTTTATCAATGTGCCAGCAGGCTGCTTCTGTCTTGGATACAGCTGTGCAGAAGCTGTCAGCATTTTTAAGTAAAGCGTTAAACAATACTTCAGGTGACAGCAAATTGTTATTTCCTTACCCCCCACTCCAATTCTTCCCTCTTCCCCTCCCTCACCAAGCCCAGATGCTGAAGCCCTTATCTTTATGTCAGCTTCATGCTCAAATTATACTATCCAAATGTGTTTTCCCTTCCTTTTTCCTTTTTTTTTTTCCTGATGGGAGCCATTCTCTCTCTAAGGGGTAGAGAGAGAGAAAAGCACAGAAATCCTTCCAAGATGCTGCAGACAAAAGGAACCTCCTAAGCAAGAGGCCTGTCTTAAAGCTCATTCCCTCTCTATTTTGGCTGAGCTGCTGGGGTTTGCTCAGAAAAGCCACTCACCTCAACTAGGTCCTGCCAAAGGGACAGGCTTTGATTCGCAGCCTTATCAAGACTTCTAATGCACCATTACGGTGTTGTTGAGAGCCGGGAGTTAGGAGAGATGTTTTTGGGTTTTTTTTTCCTTGCTCAGCTGTTGGTTTACTCTGTAGACGCTGAGCAAGTAATTTCTAGAGAAAAATTAAAACTGGCTGTCACTTTTTTTAGTTCCTACTTGTTTTGTATGCTCATTGTATGCCTGCTTTGGGGAAGGGGGTCCATACTGCAATTGGTGTTTCAAGCTGGACACTGTAAATTAGGGATTGATTTTACAAACTCAAGACATTTAATTTGTCAGCATTGTGTTTCTGATCCTAGCTGTACAAAACTGGATAAATAAAACTTCTCCATGAAGAATGCATTGGGGATAACACCTTGCTGGACTTGCACACACTGTTACCAGATATTTCCAAACAGGGAAAGCTTTGCCAGATTCTTGATCAAAGGAATCCAGCCTATTTTGTCAAATAATAATCAAACCACCCCATTTTTTCCCTCCTTTTCCCTCTTCTCCAAAGAGACATAGTTACTGAGACAGCAGTAGCTGAGAACAAACTTCACTCCTTGTGTGTCTCCTTCAGCACTGACCCTCTCCTAATAAATCAGCTCAGGTTTGATGTAGGCAGGACCAAGGTCAGCCCAGCTTGACTCGGTCTGTCTCCTCCACACACCAGATACAATGCTGCCACGTTGTGGCTCCTTCCTCTCTCTTCTGTCGCACGCACTTGCCCGGTGCTTGGATCTTGCAGGAGAACATCCCAGTTTTCTCTCCAGGGAAGGCTCCTGGCTTTCTAACCCATACCTTGTGTGATTGGGGATGCCACCCAGCTCCATTTGCCTCCACCATAAAAGACCTCTTTGCCACTGGTCATAAATCACAAGCCCCTTGCACACTCTTGTAGTTTGTCTGGTGTGGCTGCTGGTGCTTCATGCAGAGATGGTCTGAGTTGGAAGGGAGGGTGTAGGAGTGCTGGGTTTCATTTCTCTGATGGACATTACCTGCTTTATGTTTTAGACCCCTCTCCAGATCCTGATAGAGGTGGCTGATCCTTTTGGTGCAAGGAAAATAAACTCGTGGAAATGCAGGCAGGGGTCAGGCTGTACTTTTCCTAAACATCCCTTCTTTTTCTTGGCTGTTAAGTTGTTGATTTTCTTTCTTTTTTTTCTTTTCTTTATTTCCTTCCCTCCTTTGGGGAAAAGAAAAACACACACACACAAAAACACAGCAGGGCAGGAAATTAAACCTTTCCACGAAGATACTTTGGTAAGATGCTGTCTTTTCACTCATTTATTTTACACTGATTATTTTTTATAGGGGAGAAAGGAAGGAATGAGAGTGAGGAATGTGACAGAGAAGGCAATTGGACAGAGGAAAGAAAGTCCTTTAATTTATCTGCAGAGCTGTGTTGTTGTTTTTTCCCCACACACATGAGAAAACCAGAAAAGCTTTAAACCCATCAGCAATTCTCACATGAATTAAATGTCAGGTGGAACTGCTCCAATTTTCCTGGATACAGTAGGATAAAGGACTCCTCCTGGCATGATTCCCCCCATTTTATTCTGGTTGAGAAAGTCTTAGGTGTGCTGCAGCACCACCACCAGGCATTCCAAGGCTCCTTTTAATTCAGGAAATGAATGACTTGTTTTGCACAAAAAGGTTGTTTCAAAGTAAGGACAGAATCATAAAATTATAGAATCATAGAATCAATGTATTGGGTTGGAACGGACCTATAAAGATCATCTAGTCCAACCCCCTTGCAATAACCAGGGACAATGTTACTAGATCAGGTTGCTCAGACTCCCACCAAGCCTGACCTTGAATATCTCCAGGGATGGGGCCTCCACCACCTCTCTGGGCAACTCATTCCAGTGATTTACTCATATTGAAAAACTTTTTCCTAATATCCAACCTAGATCTACCCTTTTTTATTTTAAAACCCTTACCCCTTGTCCTATTGCTATTACATGTCCTAGAGAAAAGCTCTTTCACAGATTTCTTATAGGCACCTTTCAGGTATTGGAAGGTTGCTATAAGGTCCCCCTAGAGCCTTCTCCTCTCCAGGCTGAACAACTCCAACTCTCTCAGACCATCTTCATAGGAGAGGTGCTCCAGCCCTTTGATCATCTTCGTGGCCCTCTTTTGGACCCACTCCAACACTTCATTGTTTTTTTTGTGCTGGCATCTCTAAAGCTGGACACAGTATTCCAGGTGAGGTCTCACCAGGGCAGAGTAGAGGGGCAGAATCACCTCCCTCGATCTGCTGACCACACTACTTTTGATGCAGTCCAGGATGTGGCTGGCCTTCTGGGCTGCAGATGCACATTGGTGGCTCATGTCCAGCTTCTCATCCACCAGTACCCCCATGTCCTTTTCCTCAGGGCTGCTTTCCAGCACATGTATCAGTAATGAGGATTGTCCCTACCCAAGTGCAGGACCCTGCACTTGGTCTTGTTGAACTTCATGAGGTTCACCTGGGCCCACAGGATGTTATGGGGGGACCGTGTCAAAGGCCTTGCAGAAGTCCAGATAGATGACATCCATAGCTCTTCCCTTGTCCACTGATGCAGTTACTCCACTGTAGAAAGCCGCTAGGTTGGACAGACAGGAATTGCCCCTAGTAAAGCCATGCTGGCTGTCTCGAATCACCTCCCTGTTCTCCATGTGCCTCAGCACAGCTTCTAGGAGGATCTGTTCCATGATCTTCCCAGGCACAGAGGTGAGTCTGACAGGTCAGTAGTTCCCAGGGTCCTCCTTTCTACCCTTTTTGAAAATGGGTGTGATGTTTCCTTTCTTCCAGTCACTAGGGACTGCCCTGACTGCCAAGACTTTTCAAATATCATGGAGAGTGGCTTGGCAACAACATCAGCCAATTCCTTCAGGACTCTGGGATGCATCTCATCAGGTCCCATTGACTTACGTTTGTTCAGGTTCCTCAGATGGTCACAAACCTTGTCTTCACTTATAGTGGGCGGGATGCTTTCTGCCTGGTCCCTGACTTGTGAGCCATCAACTGGAGAGCTGTGAGAAGAGAGGTTGCCAGTGAAGACTGAGGCAAAAATGTTGTTGAGAACCTCAGCCTTCTCCTCATCTGTTGTTACCAGTCCACCCCTGTTGCTCTTCACTTTCTTTAACCTCCCTTTTCTGATTGACATATCTGTAGAAACCCTTCTTGATTTTCTTGACATCTCTTGCCAAGTTCAGCTCCAGCTGTGCCTTGGCCTTCCTGACCTCGTCCCTACACACCCAGGCAACATCCCCGTACTCTTCCCAGGATGCCTGTCCCTGCTTCCACTGCCTATGCAGTTTCATCTTGCCTTTTAGTTTGTCCAGCAGGTCTCGACTTATTCATGCTGGTCTCCTGCCTTCCCTGTCTGATTTCCAACTCTTCGGGTTTGAGAGACCTTGTGCTCTGTGGAAAGCCTCTGGATCTGCCAGCTCTGTTCTACTTCTTTGTCCTTGAGGGTCATTTCGCAAGAGATGCTATTAATTAATTCCTTGAAGAGCTGGAATTTGGCTTTCTTGAAATTCAGGGCCCTGACTACGCTTCTCGTGTGACTGATACACCTTAGGACAGTGAACTGCACCAGCACATGATCACTACAGCCCAGGCTGCTTTCAGTCATGACAGCCCTGATTAGCTCACTCACATTGGTGACCATCAGGTCCAAAATCACTTCCCCTCAAGTAGGGCAGGATGAGAGCCTGTGAGCTTGATGCTTCCTGGACCTGAAGAAAGACGGCTTCATTGATAGTCTTCCCTTGATCAGGCAGTCTGTAGTAGACACCAACCACAAGGCTCCCTTTGTTGGCATGATCCCTAATTCCTACCCATACGCTTTCAACTTGCTCATGGCTATTCTTTAGGGACAACTCTTCACACTCTATCCATTTCTTAACATTGAGGGCAACACCTCCATTCCTCCTTCCTCTCCTGAACAGCTTGTAGCCATCGGCAGCCACACTCCAGTCATGGAATTCATTCCACTAAGTTTAAGTAATGGCCACCATGTCATAGGTTTCCTGTAGCATGATAGCTTCCGTCTCCTCCTGTTTGTTGCCCATGCTGCGTGCTTTGCTGTAGAGGCATTTCAGCTGTGCTGCTGGCTGTGTCACCTTAGATGGACACCCCTTCCTTCCCCCAAGGTGTTTCACGGAAGCTACCCTGTTGGCACCTATCCTCTCAGGAGCCTCTGACTTGTCTCTGTAAGACTCTGCATGTGCTGTAGCACCCACTGCACACCTCAAGGCAACAGGCTGAATGCCTTTACTTTCCATCAAATCCCTTTAGCTCTTTTAGGATGCTATGAACCATTACAGCCAGGAAGCACTGGATGTCTCTGGTTCCTCATTCATCCTCAGGGCTCCCCAGACAGTACAGTTTGCAACTGTGCAGTGAATCCTCAGAGAGCATCTGGCATTTGAGGATACTGAAAACCAAAGAGCAGGACAGCAGTGCCAGAAGTTTAGGAACTCGCACCTTAAAAAAACGCAGTAATATCAAGGATAGTCAAAATTTGTGTCAAAAATGTGCCCCAGACAAGAAGAACCCAGTGCTCATCCATGAGTCTTACCCTTCCTGGAAGCAGACTTAGATTTTGAGGTTGAGTTTTTATGTTCAAGTGTGATAGCACCCAGCTATGCTTGGGTCCCTGCAAACCCCAACCACTGACTGCAGGCAGGGAATTTCCAAATATTTATGTGCAGAGTCATGTTAGCCTGGGGGAACAAGAATGGAGAAAGCTCCCTGTCATTTCTCCATCTCTCCTTGGTGCCTATTAGCAAAGGATACACCTGGAGTCCTCACACTGTGCAAACACTGCCAGACACCTGATGGTCTATCTGGTACAAGATATTAACAGTTTCTTACTCAGAAAGGATCCATAACACTCAAAACAGTTTGTTCACCCTGGCTGCTTGGTTTTATATTCCTTTTGGCATAAAAACCATATGAAGGACCACACATTTCCTGCTTTTACTGAAGAAGAGGTACAACCTTAGGTTGACGGATGCTGTCATTAAAAGAACAAACTTAGTGTGGTGAACTGGTCCTTCCATCCTCAGAGACCTGGTTAAAGTCAGGATACTTGTAACTATGATCGGGTGTATCAGGAGGGGGGTGGTTAGTAGGTCGAGAGAGGTTCTCCTCCTTCTCTACTCTGCCCTGGTGAGACCGCATCTGGAATATTGTGTCCAGTTCTGGGCCCCTCAGTTCAAGAAGGACAGGGAACTGCTGGAGAGAGTCCAGCGTAGGGCTACAAAGATGATGAAGGGAGTGGAGCATCTCCCTTCTGAGGAGCGGCTGAGGGAGCTGGGTCTCTTTAGTTTGCAGAAGAGGAGACTGAGAGGAGACTTCATTCATGTTTATAAATATTTAAAGGGTGAGTGTCACGAGGATGGAGCCAGGCTCTTCTCGGTGACAAACAATGATAGGACAAGGGGTAATGGGCACAAGCTGGAACACAGGAGGTTCCACTTCAATTTGAGAAGAAACTTCTTCTCAGTGTGGGTGACAGAGCACTGGACCAGGCTGCCCAGAGAGGTTGTGGAGTCTCCTTCTCTGGAGACATTCAAAAGCCGTCTGGACACCTTCCTGTGCAACCTCATCTGGGTGTTCCTGCTCCGGCAGGGGGATTGGACTAGATGATCTTTTGAGGTCCCTTCCAATCCCTAACGTTCTGTGATTCTGTGATTCTGTGATTGAAAAAAGGGGACTGCAGGTCTGGTCCAGGGCAGCATGTACTGAAATGTTTTGTTTTATTGCGATCTAAGTGCTTACTTATGTACCTTTTTTTCTGGGCAAATTTCTGTGACTCAGTTTCCTGAACTGCAAAGTAAACAAGGTAATAATGTCATGCCAGAAGGGTAGGATGCAAAGCCTAATTCACACTTGTAAAATGTTTGAAATTTTTTGAGGAAGGGTCACTAGAAGAGCTGAATAGTTTAAAAGACCATAGGAGATCAATGCATAGCAGAAGACATGGGGTTTGCAAATAATTCTTAAAGTACAACAGCACATTCAAAAATAGACTGTATTATTAAGATCCTTAGATTATTTTCTTGCAATTTAGCTCTCAATGCATTTTAGTTTTTGGAATTGTATTATATTTTTGCAGCAATAGCTGAGAATAAGACCCTACTGTGCAGTATGCCACAGACACATGCAGACCTACCATATTCCAAATGGACACAAATAAGGACACATCCAGCAGGAGAAAAGAAGTACCAGATCATGACCTAATAAGTTTGGTTCCTAAACTTGAGTGGCAATGAGATTAAGATTCAGATCCTTAAAGGCACATAAAGCCCAGCTCCCATTGAAATCAATGGGTGTTAGATACCTAAATAGCTTTATGGGTCTGAGCATAAGTGACTTACCCAAGGGCAGAGCAGCAATCTACAGCTGGGTTGGGAATTAAACACAGATTATACAAGTCCCAGTCTGATTTCTTAATCACAAAATCATCTTTCCTCTCCATATTTCGTGCAATAAATCCCTGGCATACAAATCACAACGTGGAAATATAATGCCCATCCCATAAAATCACTGCAAACCTGTAGTGAACAAAAATGGTTTTCCTCAAACCCAGGCCAGATACAGGCACACCAATATACTTTATTTGCACTTGGGGTTGGCTTCTGCTCTCCCTTACATCATGGAAACTGCAGTGGCCTTCAGAGTTGCCTCCCCAGGTTTACACCCAGGTGACAAAGAGCAGAATCCAACTCCAGAACTACAACTTCAAACATTTTTCACCTGGCTCTAGGGAGGGGATGGATTAGACAAACTGAACTTTCTGAAAAGATCAATATGGAACATCTCTTTCAATTACTCTCCAAGGTACTAAGCCTGTGAAGTCGGTTATGGTGCATTTATAAATCTTTCCAGGAGGGGCTGTCTGACATCCTCTTCTTCCACCTTTACTCCTCGCCAGCAATCCCTTAATGCCTGGGATAGGCTGGCAGGGCAACATTACTCACAGTAAATGGCAGGGAAGGATCAGGCCTGAGACTCTCAGAATCAGGGCAGATGGGGACCTTTTTTGATCTCCCTTCCCCAGACACTAACATTCACATAATCAGAGATACAGCTACAGAATAACAGGAGGGACCAGATCCAAACCTTGTGAAAGCATTGCAAAGTCACCAGGGCCATTAGATATTTCAGAAGCTGAACATGTACAGTGTACACTCCAAAATGTGCACAGCCTTGATGGTAACTAGATTACATGCAGTTATATAAAGGGATGAGGTGGGGGAGCCCTTATGCTGAAGCAGCTTCTTCAATTCATGGAACAGGCTTAAAACCTCCCCAAATAATTAAGTTGAAGATGCTGATTTAAGTTCAGACATCTCCTACAAACCTGCTGGCTCCTTTCTGATACTGTGGGGTTGAAGTGAGGATTTGGAGCATGCAGGGAGAGTTTTCAAGAGAAACATGAGTCACTATACCGTAGCTATGGTTTTCTGGGCATTTACCTGCCAGGACAATAGGCAACCTGCCAGTTAAAAGAGCATCAGGATAACCTGAGATGTAATCTGTGCCCCTAACTGTCTCCAAACACCCCTGTTTAAGATCAGGCTTAAAGTTTTATTTTGTTTTCTCTCTTGGTGTCTGGTTAGAGTCTTCTCTAGAGGTGTGAGCTGAAAGGCAGTAACAGGCTTGGGCAGCAAAGGCTGTAAGTATTTAATACATATAAGCTATTTAGACATTGCCTCAAAAAGGCTGCAGAATTAATGCATGTTAATTCTCATCTTCCAAATCCTACTGTGGACTAGGCTGAAAGATATAACTGCTGAAGGAACGGGCCTCATTTCTGCAAGGCTGTTTCTTTCCTGTAGAGTTCAGTGAGCAGGATTTTGGGGTGCATCCCAATACCCAGAATGAGACCACAAATTCTCTTAAGGTGAAAGAAAATCCACACGATGGTGTAAAGACAGCAAAAAGATACAGGACAGTTCAGACTCCTTTCTGCATTAAAATGTATCCTCCTCCTTCATGTGGCATGGTCACATCCTCTGTTTGCCTCAACTGTGGCCTACAGCTGTCCCCTGTGTCACCTCCACTGGGGCTGGGACCCTCCCCTGTGCTGGGTGCTGCACAGATGGGGGACAAAAGACACCTCCTGCCTCAAGGCACTGGGACACTGAGCAGAGGACAAGACAGCAGATGGATACCGGCAGACGGGGAAAGTGTGAGGAGATGCTGAGACGTTATTCGGCAATGTGGCTGGCAGCCATCTCAGAGGCTCAACTGCTCTAGGTGCCCAAGCAAGTGCCAGGGGTGAGGAGGGGCTTGGCGGCAGCCGGGGGGGGGTGGATTTTGGTCTTGGCTAATTAACCTGGTGAAAGTGACAGCCACCCTGGGATGTTTCCCAGCAGGTCCCTTCTTGCACTCCCAGCTCTGCTTTACCCCAGCCTGAGAAAGGGCAGGAGGAAGGGATGTTCTTGGGCCTTGGCCACTACAACAGTATTGGGGAGAAACTTGGCCTGGGAGGATCTGCTTTACCCTCGTATCTTCACAGGGCAGACACCTCTACAGCCCTTTGTCTTTGCTTTTGAGGAATCAGGAGGTGCAGATGTACACAAACAGGATAGGACAGGAATGAAAGGGGGGCAGTATGTAAGAAAGACTGCAAACACAGCTAGGGAAAGTGTTTTTCTCCATTTCCTTGCTTTGAGATGACCAAACCCTAAGCAGGTAGAAGGGTGATGCTCTCTATTTTTAACTGACTGAGGATTTGGCTCTGTGGGGAGAGCCAGAAGAGGCATTTAGGCACTGGTGTGACATCCTTTTCCCACCATGCCTGGAAGCCATAGCAGCCCAGAAGAACTCCTTACTGCCGCTGGATGGAAATAACGCTGCGGGGCAGCAGCAGGGAAGGCACTTCAGGAGCAGCTGCTGGTTACGGCAAGTAAAACTGTCCATAACCTGTTCCTAACTGCAGGATCGGGCTGCAGTGGTGTTGAAAAGGATTTGGGATCCCCAGTGACACCATTCGGTATAAGTGCCAGCCTTATTTTAACCCAATTGGTGCTGTAATGAGAGGGTGTATAGGCACTGAGAATTATTTGCATGCAGTAGCTGTGTAAGGATTGAATCTTTCGGAGTGAAATTCCTAGTGTGAGACAGCCTTGGTATGTGTTATCAAGAATTAATATTTTTTGACACTCTTAGCTGGGAATTTCTATATGGATGTACATTTGCATTTTTGGAAAATAACTTTTTTAGAACTTCTTTATTTTTCTTTCTCACTAAGTAGAAATAACTTGTTGATATAGAGCATATAATAAGAAAGGGTTATTACTGACGCATTTGCAGATATCTGAGCAAAGTGCACATGGAAGATGTATTTTTACATTGTAGTGGTTACATTATATAGAGAAAACAAATATGCACATGGCTGCATTAAAGATTTAGGGCTCTATCCTTTACCATTTATGTCAATGGGAGTTTGTCACTGATTTTAACAGAAGCTAGATAGGGGCGTATATGCCAATGTAATGCAGCTGCTAAGGAATAAATATCGACACAAATGGGTCAATATATTGGTGTTTTTTAAGTGCTAAAACTGTACTTTGTGATACCTACTGCAATTTTTTTGCATGTTCATTATAACTGCAGTGCAGCCATCCTGCTGCTAAAGACCAGGACATGGAGGATACCAGTATTCATTGTGCAGTAGTGACACCTTCAGGTGGCTACCAAAACCAGTGCCCTCTGTGGAATGTGCTGTACATCCATTCCTTGAGAAAGAAACCTTCAGTGAGAGATTTGATGACATGACCAAGGACATAGGGCAGATCAGTGATGGAAGTGAGAGTGAAACTCAGGGACTGCAGCTCCAGGGAGAAATCAGAACTACTGAACTGCAAACAGTTAATAAAATCTGGCTTGGGAGGTTTGGGGTATTTTTCACCCCGGGGTGGGGGATGGGAAGTAGTTTAGGTTAAGCTCAAAAATTAACTTATTTTGTTAAGTTAATAAAAAATAATTGCAAGGTATTTTGGTTTTGATCACTTTTGTGTTGTGGCTTCCTTCGTTTTAATTTTTTGTAAAAAAAGAAAACAAATTAAAAAAACAAGTCTTATCTATTTAAGAAAATAAATTATTACCACAGATAAACTTTTTTTCAGATAATCAAAGAAAATGTTTTGACTTTATCCTTTTTATGCCCTTCTTGAAACAACTTGCCAAATTCCTTCCAAATATGCGAACAGCTTTCCTCCCTGCTAAGCTAGTTTTCCTCTACAAATATCAGCTGACAAAAAAATTGTCCAAGTCTAGTCATCAAGCTAACGGTCTGCTCTCAGTCTCTCCAAACTAAGCAGAAAGTAGACAGAATAGAAAAGAAATTAGGAAGAAGCCAAAGAGGCCAGAACAAAAGCAGAAAGGATTTCTTCTTCTCTTAAAGTGGCAGCCTAGATTTTGGGGATATTACTCCAAGGTCCACATGAACCACTAGAAACAGCTACCTCCGTATGAACAGAGACAGTGCTGTGCTCTGCCTCCATCTAATATGTGAGACTTATAAGTGCTTCAGCTCCCCAGAGGCATTCAGGCATATTGCTATATATAGGACTGTTCCCAGATTACAGAATGCCTTCCCTTGACGGTTATGTTATCAGACCACAGGGATTTTTTTTTTTTTTTTTTTTTTTTAAACCTAGCTCACTCCAAGCGATTTTGCTTTGCTTGTTCCACCACCAGTGTTAATCATTGTGTGGAAACCGGTTCAATGTCCAGTTCAAAAGCAATCCTAAGCAAATACAGATAAATAACTCCTCCCGGGAAGTGACAATATTTGTGGGACAAATAATGTGGACAATAGATTTATTTTCTGAACGAGTTAGCTGGAATGATCAGCCAGGACCCTGCCTCATCTTGAGCTGTGCCTCCAGTGGGACCAGGGCTGGGCAGCACCAGGGGACACAGATGCTGAGATTGGAGTGGGTAGAGGTCCCTGTCAGTGGGGACCCACACCTTGGGGTACGCTGCATGTGTCATGTTCACACCAGATCATGGAGGAAGTGAGACTGTCACAGCATCTCCACTCTGACTGTTGTAGTTTTTATACGAAGCATTCACAGGGACAATGATCATTGCCCCTGCAAGAACAGTGACGAGAGGAAGCCAGAATAACCTGCTACCTCTCCCATATAGGCTGTGGTTTTACACATTCTGGGGAAGTCAAGGACAGATCCTGCAAGACTGTTGAGTCCCCTCTGTGTGGAGCTGGTTTCCCTTTCCCTTTGAGCTATAGGGAAATCAGGCTCTTAGCTCTCCTTCACTCAAACCTGTGCATGATTTCATATGCCTCTGCTCTACCATCACTGGCCCCTCCTCCATTTCTTACATTTTCTTCTGTGCTTTCCTTCCCTGTCGTTATTTTTGTCCAACAGCTATTTGTTCAGTAATCTCCCCCAAGAGATTAGCACACTAATAGGCAGTCAACAAAACAAGAAAGAAAGAAAGACACAGTATTTAAAGGATGAATACTTGGGAGAGAGCATCAGTCTTTTGATGTCCTGATTCCAGTTGGGTTTATTTGCTATATATATGTCTATAATAACTATACATCTTCGTACAGCTGTCCTACCACTCAGAGAGAGATTTCTGACTGCTTTATAAACCTTATACCTCTCCTTTTCTCATGGGGAGGAGGAAAGCAGCAGCATTCCTAGTACCCAAAGGGATACCCCGGGGCGCAGAGCAATCCAGGTAGTATTTTTGGGCAGTAGGATGGCTCCACTGAAAGATCAGTTCACCCATTACACATGTTTTCACAGCCACCATCCTGAAATATGTCTCCACCCCTTCCACTTTAACCCTATGGTCGCTCTCGTCGAGGCAACAGGAGTCCCTGTCTCCTGATGATTGGATAAATAACACAGTACAGAACTGGGGCCCCAGCTCCAAAGATAGATGCTGTATTTCGCTCAGTCATGGCTGGCTAAAAGAGTATCATCTGCTATTTAGTGACCCTACTGTGCTGAGTGGATAACAGCCAGGCATTTAATACACGTGCTGAAAAAAGGCAGGGGAATTCGAGGGGGGAAAGATGGCTGTAACTGCTTCACGTTTTGCAGCGTGGTCTGGCAACGGCTGCAAACAAGCTTTTTAAGGAAAGTTTGATTTTGCAGACATGCTCCACCTTTGGTGGCTGCTTTTGCTTTGCTTTTCCTCAGACAAATTCTTCTTTTAAACTGGCAGCAAAGACTTACTTAGGACTGCATTAGGGGCTCTTGAAAACACCCTTTTTTTCTTCCCTGGAAATTGATACCACACACTTGGGCGATTTTATTTTTTTTAACAGATTAGTAGTCATTCTTTTCATTTCCCCCTTGTGATTTTATACCCAACACTTTTTCAGGCAGAACTTTTCTCACCCCTCCAAAGCAGCCAATGAAACCATTCGCATGATACAATTAAGCACAATAGAGGGAAAAAACCCAACAAAACAAAACAACAACAAAACCAAAACAAAACAACCCCCACTCCAAAAAAAAAAAGCTATAACAGCCTAATAATTTTGCCTAAAAAAATTCTGCAAATTGTTAATAATCTAAAGCAGCAAATACTTTTGAACAGAATTTCAAAAAGTCATGCATGCCTCTAACAGTAATTTTAAATGCCCACAAATTTAGGAACATAAGGAAGCTAATAATTTTAAAGCAATAATAACATCATACATTCTGCCCCCAGTTCGGCCCTGATCCTGCACCGTTGAAGCTGGTAGGAGCTTTATTATTGACTTTGTTGAGCGTATGATGAAGCAATTAATGGAATGCAGCCTCCCTCAAACCAAATGAATTGTATGAGTGTAGCAGAATTTGCCTGTGCATTTCTGATAATTTGTAGCACAAAAAATATCTAACGGACTCCAATATCCAGAATCCATAGAAGAAGAACAGGGGGGACCTGTACTTAGGGAGTGTAAAATGCAAGAGGATAGATCAGCAGAAGTAAACCTCAAATATTGACAGTAATACAGGTATTTTAGGTATGCCATATCCCAGGACTCCTCCCAAAAGATCAAGGTAGCATAGTTATACCCTGTGATTCCCAAGGCACACAGAAGAGGGAGTTGCTATTAGAGTTTGGAAGGCCATGAAGTTGCTACTTTTGATTTCAAAGAAAATAATAAATTGGAGTTTATAGGTTAATAGGGCTTTATTCCCACCTCTGATATATTGATAAAAATGGAAGAAACCCTCCCAATTATGATGTTGTATTAAAAATCTTGAGACAAAATATATTCAGTCATTTTATCTCAAAGCAGTACATTTTGAGATATCTAATTGTTTTGCAATATTTCAGTCTTTCAGATTGAAATTTTTCTCAGTTAACCCACAGGCTGGAAAATGTACCTAAAAAAAAAAAAAGTTGAGATTCTCGTACATCCTCACACATTCTGGAGCTGGTTATGAGAAAGTGCAGCAGAGCACACCAGGCTTGTACAAATTGGAAGAGATATCAATACCAAAAAAAGAATGTAAAATCGGTTCTTTGAATATGCACATGGCACATTCAGGTTTTTTGAATTTCAGGTTTAAAAATAATCCTTTAATTTTTACTTTACTTGCTATTCATTCCCATTCACCTCCTGAACTCCATTGAAGACAGGTACCAGCTTTAGAAACAAAGATTATATCTTTGAGTGTTCCTTAAAAAAAGCTTATAAATATTAAAGATTAAAAGAGAAAAAAAAAAAGGAAAAGGAAATTTAAAAGTTGCTTTCTTAAGAGTATAAGTACAGCCATACTGATTCAGAGGTATGGAGTACACAAGGAAACCCTGCACTCAGCCATGGTCATAAGCAGATGCCCAGAGAGTGGTCAGAACAGGGCCAGGACAATACTTCACCCAGACATTCTCCCATCCTCTTACCGTTTTCAACCCAAGGGATTTCCAAAGCCTGATGTGTTTCATTACTTCATGTAATGAAATTGCATAATTGCATAATTGTGGGGATCTGATCCACAATTCTTGAAAACTTTAGTACCGTATATGCACTGCATCTTCCACCTAAGTCTGTTCATCTGGTCAATCGAGAGGAGACGAGTAATTCAGAAGGCACAAGAAAGCCTTCAACAGGGTGTCTGGGAAGCACCCAAAAGGAAATATCAGTCCAAAGACTTAGCTGGAGCAGATAAGGTTTGAATATGTCTTTTAGGACTAGCCATAAGGATATATACCCATAGTATAAGAAAAAGAACTATCGTATAATTCTTCGGATAAAAGGTACATCTGGAACCAGATCAAATGCCTGCAATAAAAGCTGAATCTGTGTAAAACTCACCCCCATTTAATGTTTCACTCTAAGCTTCAGGCTCAGCTATATTATATTTAAAGTCCATACAACCTTTCAGATGAGTTTGGAGATTGAGAGAAACAGGGAGGACTTTTGTTTTTACAACGTTATCCTGTGCATGAAAGGCTGAGGAGTCTTTCATTTGGAAACAGCTATCAGTGCTGAAAACAAAACTTGAGTAAGTGTGACTGGAAATAAAGCAAAAATATTTCTTTTGTTCATATTTTTATCATACCTGTACAACATTTCCCAAATGAAAGGTTTGTGTAATAAAAGTAGTGACCAAATTTAGCAGCACTTCTGTAACAAGATCCTTACACCATCCAACATCCTACAAGGAAAGATTCATTTCTCTCATTACCTTCCACAAACTGCTTGCTTAAAAGTTTAATTCCCACTTTGTGCCTAGGAACGACTCAGTAACATCCTCTTGCTATTTGTGTTTTCTGGCCCAGCCCAGCATCAAAGGCAGCAGTATGAGATTAAGGAGCATTTTGGATTTCTATTCAAACCACTCTGTATTCCAAACCTGATCCCCTGCCTCCCCTTGTCCCAGGTAGACATTTGCATCCTTTAAATGATCTTGTTTATTCTACATGTTGGAATATAGTTATCTGAATATTAATTATGGTTTTAGTGAAGTTCATTGGTTGAGTGCAGGAATTGAGAATTCTTCTTTCAGTTGCAGCCACCTGCTTAGATTTCTGTGTTTATCTGCTTCACTGAGTTTAAATCAGTTTCTGTAAGTGAAAGTCTGTTGCTCTGAGCAGATGTTAATGCTCAGAAATAGTGTACAGTCTGCCATTAGCATATGTAGCATAATGCTAATAAATAGAGGCATATACCACCCTTGAAGGTGATTCTGATTTCGATGGAAAATCTTGCCCCCAATCCTGCCAGCCCCTTTTCTTCGGGAAGTCTCTGGTGTATACATCTGTTACAAGTGAGGCATCTTCCTCCCACCCCTGGCAAGACCTTAGCGAGTGGTCCATTCTGTTTATGCTACATTTGGATGATTAATGATATTGTATATTGTAACTAAATTGTACTGCTATTATCATCAGGTCACTACTGACAACTAGATATATCATTTCTGGGGTTCATACACAGATAACAATTTTAACTATGTGGATAAGTAAAGGCTTGATGGTGTCCTAATGCTAATGCAAATATTACCACATATTGGAAGCTGGCAATGCACTGTATATGGGGATTGCATTACACAACAGCAACCATTGGGTAGCTGAAGCTAGTGTGAAGGTTACAGCAGTGGTTTTCTACTTTACCCTCCTGGTTATATTTTTTCCCTTCCCTAAGGATTCAGATCAATGCATAGGTAAAGCATAACCATTTAGCATAACCCAGCAGCTTTCATGCAAAACTGTGATAAAGCTGATTTAGCTTGTCTTGGGTGTTGAGATGGGGAAGTTCGATCGCCTCCATGCTCTCCTGACTCCCTGCTCAATGCAGTGCTCTGAGCTCCAGCACCAAAGCAGAATCACTGGAGGAAAAGTTGCTCTTAGAGTATGGCCAGAGAGCAGGAGAGCTGGAAATCTGAGAAATCCAGGTTGTGAAAATGTCTTCATGTTTTGTCAGGAGAACAGATCAATGCTCCTAATCCTGTTAGCTGGAGGTAACCATTTGAGAGAGAGAGAGATCATATTGAGTCAAGATTAAAAATTTGAGGGAGGACTTATTGCAGAAATGCAACATTACAGCTCCTGGCTAAAGTTGAGAGTATATTGAAAAGGTTTGGATGAGCAAGAATTCAAATTGAGTGAAGGCTCTACCCCTTTACTATTCATCCATCAATAACTGGCACATATCATGTTAGGGCTCAGACTAGAAATTAATTATTCTCGCTAATACTGAGGAACTTTATAGCACCAACTCTTATCTTCATAAATCCCAATATATACCAGGAGCAAAGAATGCAGAAGTCATTGCAATAATACCAGCAGAAAACTGGAGCGTGATAAGAATCAGCTTTAAAGGCCTTGCATTTCCATGAGTCTAATTCCCATTTCATAGGGAGGAAAACATAGCAATCTGCACTCAAAAAGAGAAGAGAATAGCTGGATCAGAGGCTCCAGCTGATTTATACTAATAATTTCCTTCTGAGATAGCAGCAGTGGATGTGAAAAGCAAAGTCTACCAATAATTCTCTTCTCCCACCAGCATGCGAAGAGGAAGATATTCCTAAAACCAAGAAAATACTAGAGCCAGATTTCATTGGGCAGTGGCTATTTTTAAGTTATTTGAGCTCCTCACTTCCCTCATTTCACGTGGGTGATGCTTTCCATTTTCCAAAGAGTAAGACATTAAAAAGGAGAAAGTTTATGCACAGCAATATAAGCACAAGCCTGAGTTCCCAGCTCAGTAATTATAGCACACCTTGTCTGTTAACTGAATTATATTTTTTGTAAAATATTTAAAAAAAAAAACAACAAATAAAAAAACACCAAAACCAACTTAAACCAAATAAGACTAAGAAACAATAAAAAAATGTACTGCAATGATAGTTCACGTTCTTAGAGAGCTGAGTTCATGCTGCAGGAGCAGATCTCTTGTTGGTAGCTTTTTACAGATAACCAGAACCTGAAAAAAAACAACAGAGCAGAACCCAAATTACTCCGGACTGTGCTATATGAACAGAGAGGTGGTGACAAAAGGTGGTGGCCTTGTGATATTGGCTCCCTTGTGATCATCACAGACCAGAGCACCATTTCACTTGAGAGCCTGCATCTCCTGGGTGAGGGATTTATCTTCAAGAGAGAGTTTGTGCCTCTGAGCAGGAGCACCCAATATCTGCAGACCTCAGAGTTAAAAAAAAAAAAAAGCAGAACTTCTTCCACCTCTGCTGCACAATCAGCCCATTCAACAATTTAAGAGACATAAAATAGGGACTGAGCTGTATCAATTCATTTTTATTCCACTGATATTCCCTTGCTCACTGTTTGCACTTATTGATCCTCAACTAAGGGAGAAGGCCAGATACAGGAAAGAATAAAGGTAAGCCTGAAAAGTGCTGCTGTTCTAGAGCAACATAAAACACAACTTGAGGCTGGAGGGCAAAGGAGGGACAAGAAAGCAGAACAGCAAGAGAAAAGGAGAACAGAGGAAGGGAGAGAGAATTAGAGACAGAGCAAACAAGATTAAGTTTCATCTGACTTATTGGATGTACACTCAGAAAGCAAAAGGCAGGGAGAGGAAGGGCAGAGGGAGAGAACATGAAGTGCAGCAACTTCTGTCCTGAGGCTCCATGCAATGGTTTTGTCAGAAACTCTCTGAGGCTGGTGTTACTTCGTATGATGTGTAGCTTTAATGAAAGAAGAAAGGAGACAGGAACGATGGGAAAAAGAAAAAGCGACTGAGACTCTCTGTCTCTTCCTCAGTCTCCGTTTGCAGAGACCTATTGGCCATAACTCTTGCAGGGCAAATAACAAGCACTCCCCATCCAAATGTAAGCACATTGGCACTTAATCCTATTTTATAAAGGTTATAGTTTTACATAAATCACTTGCACTAAACACACTTTAGTCATCCTCTTCATGTTAAGTTTCCCTTTAAGCTTAACTAGGCAAGGAGGATTTCTCCCACTGGCCCTCTGGACATGACGCCACCAAGATTGAACTATGCTCTCCATCTTTAATATCCCTGGAGGGCTTAGTCTATAATGATGTCAGGGGCTAAGCATATCTCTTTGCCAGGGTTGGGAAATTAAATACACCCTTCCTCTGTCTCAGTCAGGTCCAGCAGAGCTAAAAACAAGTTGTTTGGAGAGCAGAGCAAACTGGTGATGCTTCACTTTTGATGTCTCACTTTCCATGTGGCTTCCCTAATGTCTACTAAAGGCTGAGATTAGTAGCCTTTCTGTCAGTGATTTCACTATCAGTCATCCCATTAATGACATTTATAATAGTCTCTGAGACCTCTCCTCTTTATCATATTGTGCTGAATTTGTCCAGTGAGTTTCAGGGGTACACAGGAAGGACAAACTGACAGACAGAGCCACCCCTAGGTAGGCAGACAGCATAGGAGTTTAAAAAACACATTTTCTTGAGAAATTATCTTAAAAGGTACCCACTGGTATAATTGCTACAAGGCATCTTTTGCCCATTTTAATGCAGATGCATCCCTGATGAGGAAGATATGTTCTAGTTCCTGTACATTTTCTTAACGAGTTCAGTGTTTGCTTCCTAGCAGGGTATGTGAGATGTTGGATCATCAAGCACACAAGGAACTTTGTGAGCTTGGGCCAAGTTAGATACAATGATTTTAGGAACCTCAGAGTAGAGGTTTGCTGCGCCAGCTGCTGCCTTTGCTTTTTAAGAGAGTCCGTCAGCATGAATTGCCCTGCTACAAATGCTGGAGCTTCATGAAATAATTTGGAGTCAGAGGAAGAATTTAAATCAATAGCAAGGGAAGGAAATAAAAGCAGGGCTTGTACCAGTGAAACATTCATACAACTCAGGAGGAGAACATGGGCCATAGGATGCTTTTTTTTCCTGCAGATGAACTCCATGCTGATCTCTCCAAGGTCACATACAGCCTTACCCAGCCACTAGCCCAGCCAGTCCCAGAAATGCCTAAGTTAAGAGTGAGACTATGGCTCTTGCTGTGTTAGGAGTTACTTTAAACAGAATAAGTTGAAGCCCTCTAGGAGTGTGTAGCAGACCATATTGTAGACAATCCTTATCCATGTCTATTCTGACCTCGAAGGAAATTAAGCTGACCCTTAAGTACGGACAACCAGTGGCCTGGTAGAATGAAGGGTGACTGCACTGACTTGCCACTGGAGTCACTCAAAAGAACCAAATTGGGTCCTTTTTATTCCTTGGTGCTCTTGGTATGAAATGGCTCACTAAGAGCATTCCTTCCACAGAAGCCATCTGAGGCAGTTGAATGTGCTGGGAAACACAGAATACCTGAAAGGTTTTTTGACCAATAGAGATTGAGTTCTTTCAGCTAATATGGTTGAACCATCCCCTGTGATCTCTCTCTAGGGAATCTTTAATTTAAATGTCTCTTCTCTACCCAGACACTCATTTTCATAACTTTTTTCCAGTTTAGTCACTCAGATTTTTGACCTCATCAAGTTATCTGAGGTCGGATAATAGGTTCAGGAGTCATTTGATTGGAGAAATGGAGAGTCAGAGGCAGTAACACCAACATCACACAGGCCTTGTCCTCTGAAAACTAAGCTGAAAACATCCCCTTTCTATGGAAAGAAGGTAACACCAGCTGGATGACAGGTTGCCCCACTCCATCTGTCTTGGTCTCAGTTTCTGGTAGTGTGTAAGGATGCACAGCACCCTGAATTTCCTGTAAGCAGACCAGAAATCTTTTTCAGTTATGCACTAGCACAGAGTTAATCTAGTCTTTGAATTTAAGATATGATTAGTGAAGTCTGGACCTAAATGAGTGCTTCTGTCTAGCATTAGAGGAGAAGCTGATATGCAAAGGAAGACAAGTCTTTTTGTCTTTCTGGCCTTACAGCAGGCAGAAAGCAGTATGCGACTTCCAGTGATGCAAAATCAAGAGTCATTGAACTAAATTCCCAATGTCTGATTCAGGATACTACTGTAAATAGATGATGCTCCTCTTAAATCAGTGTTGTTTAACTCTTCACACCAACCCTGATTGTAGCTCCAAACTCCAGATTATTTGAAGAGACTTCCAACACCACCAACACATACCTCAACTTAAAGGAAAGCTAAGAGCAGATAGGAGATTAGAAGCCTGAACTCTTCTGTAGAGAGCAATTGCACACCTATGCAATCCTCAAACCCTCTACATCAGCCTCAGATTAAATAGCTATATAAGCCTAAACACAGAGGAATGAATTTCACCCACAAAGAAGCATGAAGGAAAATTCTACTTGCCAGTCAGTGATGATTCATGCATTAGCAAATTCACAAGAAGTTCAAAGCTCCCTAGTTCTGTCACTAGCTTTGCACAGCTGGGAGAAACCCCATTTCCTTGCAATAGTAATGACATTCTACTACAAGAGTAAGAATAAATTTGTTTTCTATAAGACAACCAATAGAAATAATTCATACATTTCTCTTATGCGATATGGTTGTATTTGGAAAGCCCAGCTGCAACCAGTGCCCCAGAGTTCGAGATGCTGCTTATGCTTTAACAAAAGTGCAAGCCGAAAGAAACAGAAGAGAGGAAGTCACACACTCAAGGCCATACAACAACTCAGCAGCCAAGGGAAAACATGATAAAATTTTTTTGACCACCAGGCCAGTGCTCCTTATGTTGTAACATGCACTGTGCCACCAGTGAGGTCTGTAAGAGTTCTGTGTAATTAAACACTTTCCATCATCATCATGCAAGAGCACCTCACAACTTACATTCTTATCTTGCCCCTAGAAAGTAAGAACTGCTTCTGTTCCCAGTTACATAAAAGGAATTGAGACACAGGAAAAAGCTGGAGATACAGCCATAAATAAACAAACAAAGAAACAAATAAATAAATGTCTAGACCATAATTTGTGGTGCTTATGTCCAAACCTCAAATGCCCTGCTCAGTTTCTACTCAACCCCAAAAGTACCTACTCTATCAGTATAGATACACCTTCTCTAACAAATTCATATTTTGGAACAGGGCCCAGATCTGAGATCTCCTCTGAGTCACATAAATGCCCTTACCAGAGTATTGTTCTCTCAACCTCCCTCTCTGGTCCCAAATTAAGATACAAGAAACAGTAAAACATTTTTATCCCCTTCTAATGCAGCATCCAAAGCATACTTTTAATTCTTCTTGGTGTTCACTCTTTGCTTTGGGAACAGTAGCAGCTGTCCCATCAAGTCACTGCCATGTACTGGGTGGGTTATTCACTCACCTGTATCGCTTCAGAAAGCCATATCCAGCACCAGCATTCCCCAGCTATCCACACCCAAGTCAGCTGCCTGCCCTCCTCTATGCCTCAGATTCCCAATCAAAACCACTCTCTCTCTACATACACACATAAGACAAGTGTTCACCTGAAACATTTAAGGCATTGAGTTTTTTGAGGATTTTCTGTTAAAATCTCCTTGGCACTAAAAACCAGGCTAGGTCATGGAAACACAAAGCTTGTAGTTTCTCTAACAGTTGACAGAAAAAAAACATTGCTTCTCTGCAGAGGAAAACAGGCTGGGGTCAAGGACAGAGAATCAAGGTGCTATTTTCTAAAACATTGATTTGAACCTGCTTTACACTTAAAGGAAAAAAGAAAGACAATAAATCCTAGGAAGGAATCAACAAAAAATACACCCATCATCTTGAAACTTACAGAGTTTTACAGTAAATCTAAACTGCTCACATTAAGGTCCTTTTGCTGAAGGAAGCCTAGGAAGACTTTTCTCCTCAGATGGATGCCAGGGTCAACAAGGTCAGTTTATCCCCCTCCTGCTAACATCTCTGGAAAGCATCAAAGCTGGAAAGTTGACTTAAATTTGAGGCAGACACATGCTGGACTGCTTATGCAAGAGACCCCATGCCGTTATAGTGACATGTCACACCTGCTCCATCTTTGCATGTGCAAGTCCCAGATCGCATCTGAGCCACATGGAGTCACTTCCATGTTCTGCTTCCCTACTTGGCTGCACAGCCACAGCTCAGAGCCACGAAGCAGGGAAGAGCAGTGCCTATGCTGTTTGGAAAAGAAAGCAACAAAACCACAACATCATCAGTGAAAAGCAGGAGATGCCTCTAACAGCACTGAAAGGTGAGTGAAAAGAGACTATCTTCCTCCTTTCTGGGCCAAAGCAGCTCTGCTGGCCTCTGCTGCCACCACACCAACTCCAGAACAGGGAGTATCAGTTTTATGCAATCACAGAATAAATACCAGGTTTAGACAACATTGTCCGCACACTGTCAACAGATGTTTTATGTCCATGCTCCTTAACACTAAACATCTGTATAGACCTTTCCCATCAGATATCTCCTCCAAGTCAAGTGTACCTCATGTCACTTCTGGAAATGTATCAAGCAGGCAATTTCTGTCTTTGCTACCCAAGTACTTTTTACTCTTTCCTGTGAAAAACACCAAGTTATTTCCTGAAAATTGCTCTTCTCCCTATCAGGATTACCTAAAGAAGGTGCAGCAGAACAGAACTAGGACAAAAGCAGATTCTCACATGTAGTTAGGAAAGGGAATACACCTCTTTTGCTCAAAAAGGAAGGTAGACCTTGCCAGGCTGCTTTGTAAAGCTCCACTTCTGTCCCTGACAGCTCTCCAGGCTGAAGTGATTCCACCTGGTGGCAGGAGCTTCTTGCAAGATCAGACCTGGTCCCCCTCCACTGCATTCGTCATGCAGGTTCCCAGCTAGTTTAAATTTGCATTGTTTTACCAACCTCAATAAAGCTACAGAGAACTCATACAACTGAGGTGTTCGTTGTAAAGCTGTTTTCTTTTTCCTGAGTTGTTTTTCCTCTAGAGGTGTTCTATATGAATGGACGATACATACACAGTGAGCATGATGTAGAGCTATTTGCATAGTAGACCTGTTGTTGAAATCCCTTTGGAGATATGTAACTAATTCTGGTTTTAGATTTAGCTTTTAGTCTCTAAGAAGGAAGTACTTTCTATTTCTTCATTTATGAAAATAAGTTTAAACCCTAAATATGCTACCTAGAATGTAGCATTCTGCCTCTTTTCTTTCAGGAAGAATAGGAGCTTCCTTTGGTAGAGCTATCAGGTAGCAAAACAAAACATCAGAGAAGTTAATGAGTGGAAAAAGTATTTGCTATTTTATTGACAGTATTGTTTAAAAACTTGGTTCCTAGAGTGGCTCCTACCTGCTTACAACTCTTTAACCCTCTCTATATAAGAAGTTAGCAGAAGTTTTAGAAGACTGTAACAAATAATCGATAGTAATAAGTCCTGCTTATAAACTTAACAGACTTGCTTGTTTATTGAGTCTTTCTTAGGTTTAAAAATAACAAAGCTCAATTAGTAAAAAAAACCAACCAAACAAAAAACAAACTCAAACCCTCCCCCTTAATTTATTTTATTAGGAATGATAGTAATCCCAACCAATGCCTACTGAGAACACTTAAAATAATCTTTCCAATACTTATTAACAGTTTATATTTAATTTCCCTTAAAGACATGTGAAAAAGCAATTTACTCAAAAAGCAGGCACACACAGTTCAGGACAACCCCAGAGGCATCACATAATAGCATCTAAACAAGCCCCCGATGTCCTCTCTTTTTTTATAATTTCTTTCCCCCAAGCTGTATCTTGTTAAAGTTTCCCTTCAATGAGAGCGCTTTCTAGCCTGCTTTTTGGTAGGATGACCCTTTAAAATGAGGGGCAGAAGCATTGCAAAGGCCCTAAAGGGTCCATTTTGCAGTAGGCAGTAGACTGCTAAATCTCTTTGTTCCAGATGGTGAGTATCCTTAATGCTTGTTTGTGAGCTTCGAGTTGGATTGTGTGTTCTCAAACAAAGCTAGTTATGTTTTTTTTTTCTTTGTTAAAGCTTAGAAGTTCTGTTTGTCTTTCCTAGCAGAATTTCTTTTTCCTGAAAATTGTTCCAGCCCACCTCCATAACAAATCATCTCTGAGCAGACTTCAAACATGGAAGCTTTTGTTTTCTGAAAGCTATAGATAGACCTGTTCTTGCACAGTCGCTTGAAAGTAATTCTCATTAATACAATATGTTAAATCCTGATCTTGAGAAGACTTTGATGTGTGGGTTTAGGAGCTCTTCAGGATGGGATATATTCATTAAGAAGGGCTTGCTTGGGACAATGAATTTGTGTATTAGAGCCTGGAGCTGTTAGTTTTAACACAAGTAATAAGATGAGGTTATATTAGGACCACATTTCCAGACTTATGCTTTTACCTATGCAACTGTTTTACCCCTAAATCCTTGTGCCCCATTCCTGCACAGTTCTGGGGCACTGTTTTATCCCTCTAGAATGTTAATAAGACTCACTGGCAAGAAACAGAGCATTAGTCTTTGATGGGTAGGTAGATTAAATATGCAGGCATAATAGTAAATATTTATTTAGATATCTGAGCTATTCTGATTAATGGCTGCATTTTTCTTTTAAACGATTTGAGTACTTTTTAATGGCAATTAATTAGTATTTATGGCATGATTATTTAATTTATTTCACTCTTCTGCTGCCAGTACTGTCAGAGAAGCTGGAAACTCCAGGTTTTTCTAGTTTTCTCAGATTGGTAAACATTAGAGTTTGCTTCCGTCTTCTGTGTGCCTGGGGATGCACAAACCAGCATGTCTCTGTCCTATTTCCTGCCACTTATTTACCAGCAGTAGAACTACCATCCAGGGAAATAGGACTCTGATCCTGCAAGCACTTCATGAAGTTTTTTAAGTACACAAACAAACTTGTTGTGGTCAGCAGTGGCACACGGATTACATGCATAAGTTTCCAGAATTGGGACCTCTAGGTCTCTCCAGTGACCTGCTTAGCTTGCAGTAATAACAGGGTAGCTCTCAATGAACTATGCATAGAGATACCTAATGCCATAATCTGGCTTTGTAGGCCCTGTGTAAATAGTGGCAATACAATTTACTTTTGTCCCAGATTGTTGAAGTGCAGGGAAAATAAACAACGCTTCCATGAAAACAGAAGTGAAAAAACCCCTTTATATCAGCTGGGGTATGTGTGTCCACTGCAGAAACTATGAGCAAAGAGAATACAGCAGCAAGCACCTTCTTTCTTTGGCCTGCAAGTTCTGCTGCAATGACTGCAGGCATCCAGCTCTTGGTCCTGCCATCATTGTGCAGGGACCTTGTCTTGACTGTTCACCCTAGAGAGAATCTCTAGTGTGGTTATCCTCACTGAAACCTACTGGATTCAAAACTCATTATCCTTTCTACTTTGGGTGAGGATCTAGAAGTCAGACTGGATTTGTTCTTGATCACATAAGCAGTTTGAGTTTTTCTTTAGCATGAGGCATTTTTTGACAGTTTGATTTCTGTGCCCCACTCCATGTCCCCCCCCATCCCCAAAGTATGTGGGTTTAATTGAGACCAATACTGTAGGAAGTCAAAGTTTCAGAGAGCCCAGTCCCTCCAACTCAAACTGTTCTAAGGTTTTACGATTCTGTTTCAGATTTGGTTGAGACAGCTCCAGAGATGCAAGGTCCCTGAGCTGATCTGGTTACAGAAACTGCTGGCAGCCATAGGAAAACTTTTTCTCCCCACAGATAGTAAAGAAGGTCTCAGCACCTTGTCTGGATCAGGCAGAATTGGAGGCTATCAACCGGGAATGAGCTGATGGGAAAGGTCTTAAGGAAGGAGAGGGTGAGGCAATTAGTGCCAAGGGATAAATTTTATGCAGACAGATCTCTGATTCTCTCATCCCCTATACTCCCCTCCCTTGACAGCCCTAAGTCTAAGCACAGCAAACAGATGGGAAAAATACAATTAGTTGCAGAGCTACCAGAAATCCAAACAATATTCCATCAAGGGTTCTAGGCCAGCACACTAATTTATCGAGTGCACTGTGCTATTGGAAGTGGCCCGGTGTGCTAACTCGGCAATAGATCATGATAAAAAATGTAAGTGATCCGTTATCGCCAGGTTAATGTGCTTTACTATGCAACTTTGCCAGCTAGACAGAAACATCATTACATAATGATAATGATGCTCTACAAACAGAAGCCGGAGGAGGAGGGGGAGGAGGGAATGAGACCTCAGGCTCTGGGATACTGCAGAAATTCCACGGCAAAAAGGGCTGGGGTTCCAATTAATTTAAAAACAAAAACAGGAAACTAAAGTGAGTCAAGTCTCGAAAAGTAAAGATGTTAAGGAATCATTAGTTCAAAGTAATGAATGCTTTTTTTTCCAGTTCATCTGCCTGATTAGGAGTGTTGATAACCATGAAATTCACCAGATACTTGCTATTGTTTCATTTCTCAAGAGCTGACAGGGCTGTTCAGATCTGGATGCACTTTGCTGATAATGTGGATGAATCAAAAACTGTCTTCCTGCCTAGCACGTGGGCTTTTGGAAGCTTGGAAGAGAGACGGATGCTGGCAGGGAGGAGGAAGGGAGAGGAAGCTCAGATTGCTCACAGTGTCAGGGACATGGACGCAGAGAAATCACATCAGCATGCACGAGTGCAAGAAGCAGAGCCAGGCAGGACACTGAGACAGTGACACAAACAAGGAAAGAGGCAAAAATATAGTAGGGGAGAGTGATAGTGGTGGAGCGTGTGTGATCCGGGGGAGAGAGAGTACACACAGACAGTGCCCTGAGTGAGACGAAGCGCCACTATGCAGAGTCCCCGCGAGTGAGGAGGAATACGTGCGTGATGGCAACCCAGCACACTGCCTGCTCCCAGGGACTGCGCAAGCGCAGCGTAGTGAGTGACTAGGGCAATGCTCACATGAGGGGTGACACAATCATGGTGCCAGGGGAAGAGAGTGTGAAAAATCATTGTGTGAGCAGAAGCCAGGAGAGAAGTTCTCCTGCCTCTGCCTTGTCCTTCCTTATGCCCTGGGTTCAGAGTAGAGACCTTGGTCCCTCATAAGCTGCATTGCTTTACCCCTGTCTTGCTTTACATCTTCTAGGTGTGACACACTTGTCTCCGGCAATGTGGAAAGCTCTTGCAGTTGGTATGCTCGCCTGGGTATTTTTAGCAGGTGCTTTGCATTATAAATCCTGCTGGCTTTAACATTGCTGGATAGACTTGGTATAATTTACTTTTGGTTTAACAAGAAATAGGAGCTGACTCAGGGATTAAGGCATGTCAAGTCAACACAAATAAAAAATAAAGAAGGGGAGGATTAGTCAGAGATGAATGCAACACAAGAGTTGAGTGTTAATTGTGAGAATGGCACAGCGGAAGAAGAAATAAAACCTCCTTTATTTGTCACCGCCTTTTCCAAAGATGCAGCCTGTCTTGGGGTCAGCATTGGTATCGTGTCATGTTGATAGGTGTCTCCAAAGTCTGCAGAGAGTGCAGACCTTCCTACAGAGCTCATTTTCTTCACAGCTCAGTTTTTGGAGTTGCAGCTCTTAGTTTTGGAAGTTCCTACTTTGGTTTCTAGATGGCAGACAAGGGGGCAGCCCTTGACCATATCCCGTGATGTGCAGACGCAGTGTGGTATGACAGTGAGCAGAGGCTGGCTGCTGACAGGATGAGTTGGGACATGCCTTATTTGACACAAATTTCCTTCTTTGGCTGTGAGATTTCCCTTACAAGCTCCAAATAACTTAGCCATACTGGGCAGTGGAGTTTCTGGAGCACTAAAACCCTTTCTTCATGCACATCTGTCATGGAAAGAAGGATGCTCTTCAGTAAACCTGGATGCTGTTTAAATATAGGCCTTTGTGGCTTTTGTGAAAGGCAAGTAGTGATGGTTACAAGGCAAGTGTGACAGGGTAGCTCTGAAAAACCTATGGAAAAAGGAGCTGGCCTTCCCTGGCCAATCCCTACTCCTGCTCAAACTGCTGGGGTTCATGCTCTTGTTATGTCCTGGAGGCTCAGCATTTGATCCTTCAGCGAGTGTAGGGTAAGCTACCTTGCATTATCATCATCTCTCTTTAACACAACTGTCCATATACACATACAGACTGTACAATGAAGTCCCTATATTGCACACTTCAGGCTTTCCTGTTGTCCTGTTCATATTCCATGTTTTCCTGGCCAGTGTCAGACTTTTAAAACATTTCTTTACATTTCTATTCAGTTCTTTGTCTTCTGACAAGAGATGCAATGACTCATTTAGAAGGAGATAATGAGAGCTGTTCTACATGCACACAGACATGTACATACTCTCTCTCAAGGTAGTGTAAAAATTGTGATTAGTTGTTTAGAATATTTATGCTTCAAATTCCTGACCAAAATCAAATGTTTGTTGTTCTAGTCACAGCACTCTCACAAAACAAAGCACTGTTCCTGCCACCGTTGTCTGACAGCAGCCTCTGATAAGGAGAATGGAGGTAGGAAAGGGCCAAGGACTGATCCATTTAAAGTCAGCACTGGGCAGATGGGTTGGATATCTCCACTGTGAGTGTTGTGTGGCAGCCCAGGAGTGGCATTGTCCCATGCTGCAATTGCAGAGTCCAAACAAGCAATGAGGTAGGAATGAAGAAAGACCACATTGATGGGATTCTAACTTTTGTGAATACAGAAGCATGAGATGCTGTGTGCCAGGTGGTATGACTGAGTGGGTATCTGTGGGCTGGGATTGTGTGACTATTGGACAGGAATGGGCAGGAATTCTCTGAAATGCTCCTTCCATCAAGGCTGGGCTTCTAAGTTCCCTATGTCATATCAGAGTGGTGTGTCACTCTACAGGTCTGAGGTGCCCTAACAGCTGGCACCCTTTCTATTAACCCAACTAGTGCCTCTCCTGGGTAAAATCCAACCCTACTGTGTTGAACTATTTCCTCTGGTAATATAGGTGAGTCTAAGAGAAGGAGTTGCTAAGATGCCTACACAGAGCATGTGTTTTGGTTTGTTTTGTTTTGTTTTAAAAAGCATTTTCTATAAGAGTGGAAAAACTTGAATTTTTTTCCCCACCATGGTGTCATGAAAAACAGACAAAAGAAGGGGTGATGCTGGTGCCAATGCAATATGAAACCCCTATCATTGTGCTTGAAGACTGAACCAATGAAAATCTCAGTCATACAAAATGCTTTATATCTGATCTTTCACTGTAAATGTCATATAAAGAAAGGATCTCTCTGATATTTCAAGGAGCAGCAAAGTCTGTGATGACATGCTGGTATCAAGATTTGCATATTTATTATAGATAAGCTGTCAAAATGTATGTTGTCAATTTCACCTTATACTTGGAATTTAATGATGCACATAAAGGACAGAAAATCTTTAATATTAATATTAATATGATTTTAGGTGATAAGACTTCATTGTGGGTATCAATCACCTAACCCTTAAGGACATGTCACTCAAGTTGATATAGTTTATAGAAAATTAATGTAATCCATTCTGTATGATCTATTGCAGGATTGGGGGGTTTGGGAGGTGGTACAGGGAGTAGGCAGGGGGTTGGCCATTATTGGTTTGCAATACTTTCTTAGAGATGTTAAGTTCCTGGAGTAGATTAACTCTCACTGACCTGGGGCTTGGTTGCTGTCTTTCATATGACTGCTGAAGCACTGTGCAACCTCTCACCAGAAGGAGAGTTTGCAGTGCTGCTGATACCCCTACGTTGTGTCAGCGTTTGCATAAGTGGGTTATATTTTATCAACCAGAGGTATTCTTTTTGCTTCCAGTTGCTACTTAATAGCTTTAAAGTGGGTGTGCGTTACAGTTTCCAAGTGTCTAAAGGGGTCAAGAATGCAGGACAGTATTTGAGAAATGTAACTTCTGTGATTGATATGGCTGGAAGTAGCTGCAAGTACAGGAGCTGGGAAAAAAAGAGGGCTGAGGCCTTCAAGTTTCTTAAACTGGATTATTGCTCTGTTATGCAAAAATCACCCTGATGTTTGGAAGAAAGATTTAAAGAACAGTTATAGGCTTTGTCTTTTTTCATATCTTATTCCTCATGTTAAAAAAGGCTTGTTCATTCAAAGCAATACCAAATAAACCTTCTTACACCATGAAGTCACTATTCCTGGAGATGTTAAAAAAATGTGTAGATGTGGCACTTTGGAATATGGTTTTGTGGACATGGTGGTGTTAGGTTGATGGTTGTACTTGATGATTTAGAGGTCTTTTCAAGCCTTAAAGATTTTATGCACTTCCTGTGCATGGGCTGAAGTTTCCAGATAGCACCCAGAGAGGATGATCAAGGTTGGATCTCTTACAGTTGTGTGCTGCAATCCATGACCTACTGCAATTGACACCAGCAGCTCCAATGACGTTCACATTCAGGACCCTTAGGAAAAGTCACTGCTTGAACCAGGTTGTGATAATTAAATCCGTTTTCTTCTGAGCAGGGAGACTGAACAAGAACATTGCAAACTCTCCCTTGCAGCTTTCCTATAACTAGAAGAAATATCTGTGGGCAAACAGATCTGGGACCAGTTTCAAGCTCTGTCACAGATAGGATAGAAGCTAGTTACCCTAACGATAGTGTTCCTCCTTGTGTGCAGCTCTGTTGACCTGCCCTTTTTTTGCAAGCGTTATGTTCAGACTGTAACTATTTGGGTACAGGGCTATCTTTTGTCATATGCATGACACCTATGGGCAGTCACTTGATCTTATTTTAACTTGTTAGTGATTGTGTATCATGTCTGGTCATCTTCCTGACTCTCATCTCCCTTGACATCAGTTCACAGAGAGAAGAGTGTTAAGTCTGCCAATGAAACCATGCCTTCAGCTTCTTTCAGTGTAGCTGAGCGGATTTTCCTATGGGCCAAGCAGAAGCCATACAACATTAGAACAGATATTTTATTTGGATGCCTGTTTTGAATTAAGTAACTGACAATAACTGTGCTTAGGACTTTAGGAAGCAAAACACCTACCATCCACCTTTTGCATTATCTTCTAAGCTGCAAATTCTCTAAGTGACACCTTAAATTTGTAGAGGGTATCCAGGCTCTGACACCATGGTGAGATGTGGGAGAAGAAACTGGGAACTACCATGCTAATATTCCAATCAGCAGAGAATCATAATGTGAAAGTCCTTTTTCCACTCCACAATACCTGCAGCAGACAGGTAGAGGAGCTCTTATATTTAGCACGTGAAAGTACCAGGCAGCCCTGGCAATGAGAACTGGGTGGATGTAGTTAGTTACTGCTGGAGTTTATACACATAACATACTTCTCTTATCTCTGAAAAAGATAGCATACACATGCTCAATAAATAAATAAATAAATAAATAAGGCAGGTAGGGTTGAGGAGGGGGACAAGGATGGCCTAAAAGAAATGTAGTGGCAGTACTTTAAAAACACCTTTCTTTCATTAGGGCTTTTAATGGAGCTGAGTTTCCATGGATCTTGTGTTAGCAGCTTGGTTTCTGCCTGATATTGGGGTGGGGATAGAGGAATTGCATTGCTTCTTGTTTACATAAATTAGCTGATGGATCAACACCCTGACCATGTTTTGTTCATTTTATATAGTACCAAAGTTTTGCTAGTACAACCTTCTCTGCATGTTGGCAAAATGCTGAATAGGAAAATCTTTCTTAACATGTTCATGCCTCTAGAGCAACTGTGAAAACAATAAATTCCAAATTCTGTCCTATTTTGATTGCTGTTTACCTCTTCTTTTTTCCCCCCTCCCCCTCCCTACTTCTTCTCCTGTTTGCATATTTAGAACACTTACTCATCTGTGAAACTGTTGCATCTATTTCCTGTAGGCCACCTGGATAGTAGTATAAGTAACAAAATAACCTAATCAGCCAAACACGTGTGCTCTTTCTTGCCTTGTGTATTTTATCCTAGTTGTATCTGTTTATCTCCTTGTCTCCAATATCTGCTTTTATCTATTAGTATGTCTTCTTTCCCATGTTTTATCCGTTAATACCTCTTGTTCAGCTGAGGATAAACTCAGTAATAATTGCACTATAAAATGAAGAGTACACTACATGTCTCTTATTGCTCAGGGGTCTGTTAATTGGAATTTATAAAGTTCAATAAATAGTAATCCAATAAGACCTAAACTCTTATTCATTTATCTTAGAGGTAATATCCAGGCTGCCAGCAGCAAGCTGGAAGTGGCTGAGCCACAAGCCTCGGTCGCACATGCAGAATGGATTTGTCTTTTTACTTCTCCGTAGTAGATATTTGCAACTGTGAGTTTCCCAGCAACCATGTCACCTTGGTGGAGCCTGGTGGTGGGAGATGTTTTTCTCTCTGTCTGAGAGCCTTTGAGGGAAGGTAGTAATAAGAAGCTCATGCAAAGCAGAAGATAATCATGTTTTCCCTCACGTCTGGGCTGGGCTAGCAGATCCATGCTGAGGTAGTCAGTTCTGTGACTCCAGGCATTTTCTCTTCTTTAAGTTGGACACTGCTAACTTAGAGCTAATTTAAAACACTATGTCTCCACCCTATTCTGCTCTGAATTCTGCCTTTTAAACATTAGCCACCTACTAGGGGTATCTGCTCTCCTCTTTCACTCTGGCCTGGAGCACTGTTTATGAATCACACTGGGCATCACTGGCTGATTTTCAACTCAGCCTGTGTTTTAGTGGAAGGTGAAGACATCGAGCACCTCCGTGACATTTTTTCAGTACTGTTCTGTGAGCTCTGCATATGCAAGTACTGGATATTGCGGTTGCAGAAAGTAGTGGAGTCCAGAAGACACTGACCAGGTACTGCCCCTAAAGCTGTCTGGGAAAGCAATGCAGATATAGGGTGAGACAGGGTCATGTTTCCAGTCATCTTGTTGACTAACGTGGGGCAGATTGAATAGCCCTGCATTCTGGTAGCAAACAATTAAGTGTTCTGTAATACAATCCCTGTAGATGTTGTACCAAATATATCTCAGTGATAATGCAACTTAAATAGCAATGTATTGACTGGATTGAGTAAACAGATAATGTGATACTTGATTATTGGATCAGCACATCTTTGTGGGAGCAAAATGCAGTACAGCCTGAAGGTGTTTAACATGGCATGCTGGGAATTGTAGGCAGCACACAGGAGGTATCCAGCTGACTAGCCACAAGTCTTTTGAAGAGTGGTACAACCGTGTGCTTGCTGCCAGCTGAAAGACAGACTGTGGAAAAACGATTTGTCAAACAAATTTTCCTGAAAGTCTTCCATGTGGCTGGTGGGTTTTTTATTGTTTTGTTTTTGGTTTTTAACCCTATAATAATTTGGTGCCTTTAGGCTCAGTTTATAAAGCTAAATATAGTGCTTAGAAAGCCCCTCTGAAAATAGAATTTCAGTATCTCAAAGCGTTTCCCAGGAAGCCCCTCAGAAACCTTTCCAGCGTGCACCAGTGTCTTTGCTCCTGATAAACAGTTGCTGTAGATCTGACAGAAGATGCCTGGACCTGGGATTACACAGCTGAGTAGAAGGTCAGGAGTCTCACTGTATCCTAATTCTCCTGCATCTTGAAGCAAGAGAGTCTGTCAGCCTCTCTCCAGCAAAACAAGAATAACGTTGGTTGCTTCTCTTCTTAGAAGTGCTCATAGTGCTTCTGCAGTACTGAACTACCTGGATGCTCAAAAAGTAGTTTGATCTTGGTTCTGTGGCATTTCTGCCTTTGCTTCCAGAAGCTCTAGTTCTCCTGGATGTTTTCACTCATGGCTACTTGTATCTTGCAATGGGATAAGAGCATCCTTCTAAGACTGTGAAGCAGCGATATTACGGCAGTGGTTTCTTCATCATTGTCGATGCACTGATGGGCTCTCTGCAACATGATGGAGATGGCAGAAGTTCCCCTATGCAAATGGTTCAAATAACTCCACTCAAGGTTTTTTTAATCTAAGGTTGCTACCTTAGGGTCAGCAAATGTTTGAGATGCAGATAGCAGTGGTTAAGAGTATACTAGGGAGAGAGTGCATACATATTTGTCCTGATCTTGTGCTTTTTCACTTAATAGCCATTACTGATCACTGCCAGAGACAAGATACTGGGGTAAATGGACATTAGACCTGGCCCAGCAGGCTGTGGTTTATAAACAGCCCCCCTGAGACCCCTCTCTCTGTATTCACTGACTGCATCAAAAACTTTGAGCCACCACATGCTGTTTTGGGAGCCTCAGCCATGTACCTAAAGTGAGATGAGAGGAATCTCTGTCTGTAGGTCCATTCTAGTCAAATGAAAACTAAAACCATAATGGTGAATGGCAAATGCTCTCCAAAACCCAGAAGTGATGTTGGACAAGGCAGTATATTTGGTCCTCTTTCTCTTTGCCCTGTTTTGGTAATGAAAAACAATTTACTGAAGAAAACTTGACTTGTATAAACCCTTAGTTCATCAGTGTGGTAACTGCAGCAATATATTCAATCCTTTCATATTTCAGTGTTTGAACAGCTTAATATTAGGTGTTAGAACAACATATGCCCCTGATTTATGAGTATTCACTTATTTTAGAGCTGTGGAAAAAAATGCAGGCTCTGTGGTGAGGAGAGAAAAAGGACCTAAATTTTAGCAGCTTTAGTACAGAAATGGACAAAAATCCTACCCTTGATTCAAAGCTTCAAAGGTGTAAAGTGAAGGCTCAGTATGACCTGTTCTGTCAAATGAAGCACGGTAGTTGTTCAGAGGTAATATACTCATATATTATCATGTTTAAAAACAGGCAATGTTATAAACTTTTTGAAGCACCTAACTTCCCACAGAAGGTATGGTAAAGTCACTAGTTAACATCTCTAAATCATGTAAACCTGTCAGAGCTATATTCTTTTCTGATGTTTTCAAGGTGACCTGCCATTCTCACTATAAACTAGATTTTAATTTAATGGGGTTTTTTGTTTCATTTTTTGGTTTTTGTTGTTGTTTTTTGTTTGTTTTTTAAAGAAGGAAAATGCATCTACTCTGAGGTCATGCATAACAGCTTTTTAACGATGTTGAGGCACTGTTCCTTAGCTGGTAGCTAAGGACAAGTGGCCTGATCAGAACAAAGGACTGATGAATTTGTGGCTGACCATCATCACCATGTTGACATCTTTTTCGGTAACAGAGGCAGGGGCCTTTATTTCCTTATTCCTTCATAACAATGAAGAGTTGGGTTCATCCTAAACAGAGGTAGCCCCGTGGTATCTTTCTGCAGTTTTTACAGTCATAGGAGCAGATTTAATGCTACATTTTTGACGAGGGCAATAGAATTTGGGGTAATGCTGCCCCTGCAGGCATCACTTATTTTCTCAAAAAGAGTGCTACCAGGAACAGAGATTGAAATTTCTGTAACTTATTTTTGAATAGGTGCCTAAAGTTAGACTTTTTTAATGTTATATATATATATAGGCACCAAAGTGTTTTGCCCAGTTTTCAGAGATGCCAAATACACTGCAGATCCCACTGAAATCAATGGGGCCATCTCCCCATTCTGAAAAGTCATGCCACTGTTTTAGTGGGAGCATTGATTTCTGCTTCCCATAATTTTCATGGTAAGATATAGCTAGGACAGAGTCATATGAAGCTCAGTGTTTCCAACAGCAGCTTCTTTCCTCTTTGTTTTCTCTCAGTGTGCTGTGGTTTGCACCAATCCATCCCCTTAACCTCCCTCCTGCTCCGAATTGTGGTGCTGCTTCACTGACCATGTCAAAGGTTCGCTTTGTTCCTGTAGAAGTCTTGCAGACTGGTTAATGCTGGCTGCAGTGTTTGTTTTGAATCAGATTAATTAGGTTTTCCATGACTGGCTTTTTAAAAGCTTCTTGATACATGTGTTCTGAATATTGTCTCTGGATGTGTTTTGTGGACAGTCTTTAGAAACGTTTGTGTTGTTGTGGTGGTGGTTGTTGTTAATTGCCATGATTTATTGAGGCATAGAATAGCTGACTGATTTCACTGTGAGCTAGGGCAAGCAGGAAAATAGCAAATTTTATTCTGAGGGGCAAAAGAAAAGTGGGAAACTAATCCATTGCTAGTTCTAATGAGATTTTCTTTAAGTAACAAATAATTATTTTGAAAGGCAACTAAAAAAAAGGAATTTTTTTGAAAACCAAGCAAAAATAATGTCATGTTTTAGAAATAATAAAAGAACTTAACCAAAGAAACATATCTGTTCTCTGCAGCTATATTAAGGGTGAAGAGAGTTTTCACAGGCAACTTGGAATGTTTAAAAGGTAGTGTCCAATATTTGACAATGCTATTGTCTTCCAAATTGCCTTAAAAATATCCTGTTGATAATACACAAAATCTTACTTTTACTAAGTACAACCTCATTTCTAAAAACCTCAGTGACTCCCAATGACTTCTAAAACTGTCTAGATAAAAATGTAGATCATTGCAGCCCTGTTGCCCTCTGCTAAATTTAAATGAATCTTTAAGAAGTCACCTGTTCCTTCTCCTATTGAGAAAGTCTTCTGTTAAAGATCTTGCATGTATTTAGTGATGACTTTTTTCTTACACTGATCAGTCTGTCAAAAATGTACCTGAAGCTGAGGTTTATCTCCAAAAATGTGTTTCTTTCCATCAGTGGAAGAGATCTGGTTCACAGAATCACACAGAATCACAGAATCACAGAATGTTAGGGATTGGAAGGGACCTCAAAAGATCATCCAGCCCAATCCCCCTGCTGGAGCAGGAACACCTAGATGAGGTTGCACAGGAAGCCGTCCAGGCGGGTTTTGAATGTCTCCAGAGAAGGAGACTCC
>NW_010204141.1:38842-80556 GCF_000695765.1 Mesitornis unicolor
CTCCAGCAGTTCCCTGTCCTTCTTGAACTGAGGGGCCCAGAACTGGACGCAATACTCCAGGTGCGGTCTCACCTGACCGCTTTCCTGTTCCCTGACATGCTTTCTCTCAATGGATCAGTATTCTCCTTAATATCTGAAACCTGATGGCTTCTAACTGAAGGTTTGGGATATAATCTGGATTATAGTGCAGAGAAATTGGTGGGAAAAGAGCTATTTATGGAGCACTGGGATAAAAAGTGAGGATTTCTTCCAAATACTGAGGAAAGCAAACCTTGTATGTTCCAGCTGCTGATAGTCATAGAGATTATGTTTATAATATAGTAGATACAGACATGGAGTTGGATATCAAAAGAGTCCAGAATTTCAATTTGGTAGATTGCTATATATTAGTAGTTTTTTTAATTTAGGTCATTTGTTGTCTGCTTGATGTATGTAAATGTGATAGTGTAAATCTTTCACACACTTTGGTATCTCAGGGCTGCTGTCAGTGTGGTCAGGGTGGTACACCACAACTATGTTCTGGGATTGATGCTATGGTGGAGTTGATGCTTTTTTAGCCCATCAGCAATTCTTGAGGTTCCTGGTCTTGACATCTTGACTAGGCTTCGTTTTTTTAACTGCTGAAATACCAACTTTGTTTAGACGTGTTCATACACCAGCCCTTGTCTGGGAACTGTTTTGTCTGGATTGTATTTAGGGTTGTCTCCTCTTGCAATGTGAAAGAGGATTTTCTCTTCCCTTTGGTAGCAAGAACAAAAGATGTTTAATGGTTAAGGTCTTTCACACCAGCTAATACACACAACGAAAAAAAACCTGTCCTTTACTTGAATATGCTTTTTGACATATTATAAAAGTTACACTAGCTTGTAAATTTACTACTTGCAACACAAAAATGTAACTGCTCTTCCTCTTACTACTCTTCTACACGCTCTCTCTAGTGTTACCAGGTACGTACGATGCATACTGTCCCCCTTACCTGTCAGGTAAGGGTTGTTGCACTGGAATACACAGTAAATGTCACCAGTACTTTGTGGGGTTTTGTCTCTGGAAGAAATTCCAGTAGTAGGATTTGCGAGTGTGCTGGGAATACAGTGTCAGCCCCTCTTCCCTCGCCTTTGCTGCACACCTGCATGAAACTCACCCTGCCCATACCCAGATAATCTGCAACTCAAATCTCTTTTGTGTATCTGGAACAAATTGTGCTGGCCGTTTGCCATGCAGTGAAATCACACAGTTTTTCATTACACTCTCAGAAGCCTTAATTAGTGAATAAGGCAGCTGTATGCTCTCAAAAATACATCTATCAGTACAAACTGCTGCCTGATGGTCCAAAATAAAACATGCCAAAATTTCTTTCATGCTTTCTGTTCTCCTAGAGCTTATGGGCAGGTAATTGGGGGGGAGGGGGAGCACCGAGGATTTTGTTGCCTTTGTGATTTATGTTCATTACCAATAAAGAAGAAAAGAAAAAATGCATCTTTAAATTGTCTGTCTGATTAGAATGATCTGTCTCTGTATGAAATTACTCTCCTTTCTGTCTCCTCTTGTTATTCACCTGGTACCCTGTAATTCCTGGTTTCATGGGCCCTGCCTGCTTGGAGGAAAATTTTTCTGTTCTTCACCTATTAGATCCACAGTCCTGTTTGTCAGTAGAGAGGAAAAAGATTCCTTGTTTTGAGATATCTCTGAAGTGAGCTAGGCTTTAGGATGATCTCCACCAGTCTTAGGGAACTGACCAGTTCTACAGCGTTTCTCATAGAAAATTTCTAACAAGTTTGAATCTGAGCTGCTGAAGCATCACTGGGGTCTTTTATCCACCAGATTTCCTGAGGGGTAACGAAATGCATTGCTTCTTTTACAGAGGGAAAGTAAAACACACTTATCACATAGAAAGCTTGTGGTGAAGAAGGGAACTGAACCCACATCTTCCACATCAGCAGACAGCTTGGTGTGAATCTTCTTGTGTGGTGTTTGACAAGCACAGCTCCAAGGAGGGAGAGGGTTGATTTTGGACCACATTAAGGGGATGCAATTTTACATCAATTTCTCTCATCTCTTATAGTCAGGAAACTACCTAATGATGCAAACCCACAGAAAGTGATGGAAAGCCCAAGGGAGAGGTCTAGAGCTGTTATAAATATTTCAAAGTTTATATAAAGAACCGGACATCTGGGGAGATATCAGTCATATTATGAGTGTTTTGTCTTGTTTGTACTGTTATCTACAGTAAAGGTTGAAGCAATCTCCTTGAGAGGCAGGGGGAGAAAATTGTTTCTTTGGGAGATAGGGGGTAATGTGTGGTGGAAAGATGGAGTCTGACCTTGCTTCCTGTCTGCATCTAACATGTATTTGTTCACTATCTTTCTTTCTACCTTCTTCACCCTCAGAAGATCTATACACCTCTGCTTCCTTGCTCATTCATCTTCAGTAAAGTTCTAGTACAAATCCTGGCCTCCTGTGACAGTCTCAATGTAGGATTCAAGGGTGAGGCAGAGATCCATCTGGACACTGGGTCACCTGGGGAAGACTCAAGGTTCAGCCTTTGACCCTTGCTTGTCTGAGCTGGTGGTATGTCTCTTAGCTAGTCTGCATCTCAGTTTTCCTGTTCCTTTTAAAGATTTCTAGTTGGAAAAATGTTCTTAGAGAGTGCTAATAACAGAATAAAGTTCAGTCTTTTTTCCTTTCTCTCCACCTGTATTAAGAGTGTATTTCTAGCAACTTATGACCCTCAGTTGCAAATCTTGGGAAATCCAGGTGTTCTTTCGTAGTACAGTGCAGGCGGAAAGACAACAAATATATTCAGCTGAACAAAACGTCTCAAATAAAACCAGACCTTGACTTTTATTTATTTATTTTTTTCCTTCGTTATTTCTCATCTTTCTGCTTTCTAGCCAGTACTGTGAGGTTTTAGCTGTGGTTATATATGAACACAGAGCTTTGGTAGTCAACAGGGCTGATAAATAGAGGACGCCGCTAATTGTGATGTTCTTATCATTCAATTAAATAGTAAATTAAATTCAGCTCATCTGAACTTCTTAATGTGAAAGAAATACAGCCTTCTGCTCTGGTTTTATGTCTCTTGGCATACTGGTAACTTCTCTGAGGTGTTATGTTCCTGCTTAGAGGTCTTCAGTGGTGCTGGGTGGAGATATGGAAGCAGACTTTTATTTTGTCCACAAATTTGATACTCCTTATGCCTGAAAAAGAAGTATGGTATAAAATCAGTGTTATTCACTATGGCAGTAATAATATTAATCGCTTCCTTAATAGGCTACAGGAAATGAGTAGGAATATATATCCTACTATTTATGGTGAGCAGAGGGACACCATGAAGAAGCCTTGGACAGCTCCAGTGGTTTCTGCGGTTTGTATTGTCCATGTTGTGTTCTTCTGACCTCAAAATGCACTTTAACTGGCGTAACAGCTGGAGGAAATACATAGCCTTCTACGAGGGAGGGGATGGGTGGGTGAGCTGGACAGAGGGCTGAACCTGAGGGAGGAAGATTGCATACTTTACAATTGCTACACCTCTCTTGGTTGACCTTGGGCAAATCACTTTGCATTCTTCCAAGTCTCTGTCTTCTCATTGGCAAACAGAATAAAGATACTGACATCCTTAAGTGCTTTGAGACTTACCCACAAAATTCCTTTTGAAAAGCACAGTAGGATTAATGTGGTAGGTAGAGAGCTATGGCTTCCTGTACCCTTTTTCTGGATAAATAAGATGTCATTCTCTCAGGTTGTCAATCCAGTAGCTGTCACCTGTCAGAAGCACTAAATTCAGATGCAAAATGTATAATTGTAGAAAAAGTTAAATGTAGAAGGGTCAGAAGAAGGGGGTGGTAGGAAAATGTGAGAGGTTGTTTATGTTGAGAGGGAAGGTGTGTGTTGTGGGGAGGGGAAGTGTTTGGTGAACTTCATAGACCACTTCTTCTCTGATTTTGAGAGACGGAATTTCTTTGCGGGAAGATTTCAACTGCTAGCTCCTAGCAAAAAAAGCATTAGCTGCAAGAGAAGCAAAAACATATATTATGGAGCAGCACTTTCTGTAGTTTTTTTTCAGGCACACATTTGTAAACACATCTAAAATTAGAGTTCAGCATAAGAACAATGAGTACTAGCTCTTCATATTCTCTGCTCTCAGAGATTTTGATGTTTTTTCCCCTCTCTGGATCATAATATAAATGTGTGTCTATAATTTATTTATATTTTTAAAAGGAACTTTCTATATTTCCATCTGTTCCAATTAAACTGAATGGAACAGCTTTTGTACGTAAATGGAGAAAGGGGAGTAAGAGAAGGGAGTAAAGAGGAGAAAATGGCTTAAAATACAAACCTTGAATGGAAGAGGAGGAAACGTTTGTTGCTTAGCACCAAGATGAAAAATATTATCCTCTATATACTAAAATCAGGAAGCAAAATTCTTATGCCTCCCCCTTCGCCTTCCTTTCTTCCTCAAAGCATTTCCAGCCATTAGCAAGGAGTCTGAGTTAAGAGACTTCAGTACACAGTGTTACATAGGATCTGAACAGTGTTGCTTCTGCGGCAGCTGGCGTTTTCCTAAATGGAGAATGTCACTGTAGTTAGAGCAGACCCTACATCACCTCTTCATGTTTTGAGTGAGCTGATACCCACCAAAGAGAGGGGAGATCTTGATCATCTTGGACAAGACAATCTCCAGTGGTCCCTTTCAATATCAACTATTCTGTGAAGTTGGGCATCTGTATGCACACATCTTTGGTTTTGAGGGGGTTTAGTTTTGCTTGCTGTCTCGGTAACTTGCTAAATTCTCTCTGCCCTGTAGAAATTCCTGTCCAGAAACTCTAATTTTATGGTGAAGTATCTAAAAATAAGTTGGTCCATTTGGCTTGTTAAGTAATGATGGCCAATAGTACTGTGAAAAGAAACCTGTTTCTTCTAGCTTTGTCTTCAGTGTTTTTTATTTTTGTTCCCTCTAAATGGAATGCTTTGTACAGTTCTGATAATAAACTTGTACTTTTTCATCTCTAGGCTCTTTGACTACTTTATAGCTCCACCTGCAAGTGAACTGAAGTTTCTAGAGCTGGCAGCAACTTCTCTGCATTTGTCTCTCTTTACCCTTTTTCTGAGAGCCTCAGCAGAAAGCTAAGCAATGAGCAGGGGTGGAGATTGCTCTCATCCTCTTTCTCTCCTGCCTTGCTGTGGTTTACTTCAAAGGTGCACCTATGCTAGATCCCCCATTCAGCCAACAGAGAAATCCATCTGGGCTGTCCGAGCCCTTGTCAGTCCAGGAGAGTGACTCAGGTCTCTTTAATGGCTGGAAGTTGTACGTAGGTGGAAACCCATGTGCTTTTTAGGTCTTTAACACCATCCTTCCTTCCTCACCTCTTCCAATGTCAGTGTTTTGTTGCCACAGAGACAGTAATTACTCCAGGAAGTTTCTAGACTCTGCTGAAGCTCCCATCAGTCTCACCTTCCACCTAGGGAGCTTCTGACATTGAGTTAAAGGTCAAGTCCTCATGTAAATGTTTTCCTTTCTGAAATGAAATATTTTACCTATTTTGGGTGACTGTGGCAGCAGCACAGAAAACAATTTGTCAAATCACTTACAAAGCCAGAGCTGGGACACTTAAATTCTATTCCTTTTAGGTATGTGGGAATAGGGGTGGAAATGAACAGCCTCATAAGTCATATTTTAGTCCAAGTTGAATGCTTGCTTTGCCTGCACTGAACATAGCGTGTGTGCTTTGTCGTTCTTTCCCACCCCTCTCCCTTCAGCTTTCCAGATCTTCTTGTTCTCATTAATTTGTTTTTTACTCTCCTACCTACATGTAAAAGCTGGCATGAAATCATTTTTATTGACATTAGTCATAAGCTGACACAGCCCCAGAAAGGACCACCTGGGTCACTGAGATTGCCCCTCTGCTATTACAGGCGACCACGTCATTTAATTCTGTTCATAAACTAACTGTTAAAAGCCAGAACAATCACTTTCTAAGTGATTTTGAGGAAGCAGGGGGAGGGAAAAATCTCCTCAACCTCTGATGTTTCTTATACAGCAAAGAAATGACAATGTGTTGTTAGAGCACGTAGAATAAGACGCTGGAATAGACAGCTCTCTTGGTTTCCTTTCCTCAATTAACCCATGCATTCACCTGCTTGCAGGTGTTATCCATGTGTGTCAAACTAGGTAGGATCAAACAAAGAACACCTGGAGTTGAAATATCAGTCCTTTCTCAAGAGAAGGCCAGTGATATAGTCTAAGAAGGTGGACTGAGATTCATGTGACCAAGTTCTGCTTCTGGCTTTGTCCTGGACTTTTCCAGAGAAATTATTTTATTCTTAAGGTCCACACTGTCAGTCTACCAGTGGTGCAGGTTACCTGCAGCTTTCCAAGGAGGGCAAGGCAGAAAAAAAGAGAGCTTGTGATGACTCCTTCAGAAGGCAAAGCTCTGACAAGCAATCCTCCATCCAAGCTGCTGCCTGAGCTCTGCGTCACTGGTACAAGTGACACTGAGGTCAGCTGTGCTCTCGTTAGAGGCAGACTAGAAAGCAGCAAGTGTAATTTATGAAGGCTTGGCATGCGGTTAAGTGTAAAGTGATGGAAAGTGTGGTGGATCACTGCACTGGTGCACTTGACTTGTGCATCAGGCACATATCTATGCAAGTTCACGTCCAGTTCAAAGCCAGTCCTGAAAGCATAAAAAATGGCAGCACTCCCGGCTACAGCATTGTTAGTGTCAGATGATGCCATAGGGTTTTGCTCTCAATACCTTTCAGAGCTTCTCAGCAAAGCACACAACTGTAATTAGTTGACAAGCTGGCTATGAGGACACTCTGGGCTTTTATAATACCCTTGCGTTTCACTGGCACCTTTGATCCTGAAGTGTTTTACAAAACTGTGCATATGCACAGAGGAAACCTTTAGCCTTGGCACTGACATTCAGCCACTGCTGGGGTGGGTAAACAAACAGGAGCTGCAGTGGGTGCTGGAGAGAGAAGCAGCAAGGCACTGAAGTGGTGTAGGAATTTTGGATAGGCAATTCAGGTGAGTTTGAGTAAGATGCCTGAGTGAGTGCCTTTCACTCAGAGAGATTGGAAGGGGCTCTCTAAGTGTGTTAGTGCATTGTTTCTAAACCAGTGTGTTGAGCTAGGAAGCTGATAATCAGGAAAGGTAATTCTGGGGGATCAAGTGTACTTGGCTGGTTGCTTTGATACAGTGACTCAAAGAACAGAGGGCTCTTTTTTAACAGCTGAAGCTCAGGATACAGCATAAGCTCAGCCAGTGAATCTGAGCTGCTGCAGAAGACGGCAGTCTGCAAGCAGGTCTGGGCTGGACTGTATAGATAGTCAACAGCTTCAGCACTGACTGAGTTTAAAATTTATAGGGCTGTACCCCTGGAAGGGTAGCTGTTTAAGTTGATTTTTTTTGTGTGAGATCAGTGCCTCATTTGCTGGCTTTCTTAGCATAAAGGCAAAAGTGTGTTTTATAGGATTGTATGGTTGTGTATGCTGTGGACTTTTGACAATTTACTTGATTACCTGTCTAAATAGAGCCTCCTTATGGGTGAGGGTTTACTTTGGAATATCATTGTTTCCAGAATGGTTGCGACCAGTTTAGACTGCTGTTCAGATCTGCAAATCCACATCTGGCATACATTTGTCCTGGGCACAAATAGACATGGTACAAAGCAATGTTAAAGAGTGCAAACATTTGTCTTGAAGTAAAAATGTGGTCTGGCCTGTAGATGATCTGCTGTTTAGAAAGCTTATATTGCCAGAAGTCAGGGTTTGCTGGTCCAGTCAAGCAAGCTTCATGCTTAGCAGCTGGGGACAAACTTTCTGGCCTCAGGCTTTTGACTTTCTTCCTGATTTTTGAAGATATTTGAGCTGTCAAGGTAGGACATTGATGCTGTAGCTATGGATTCACTTCCCTACAACGTCGGCCTCTTGTGTGATCTTCAGTAAGCTTTTGCAATTAACACTATACCTTGGTTTCCCCAAGATAAGATAACCTCGTTTCTTGCCGGAAATATCTGAAGAAAGAGAAATGACCTTAGGTATGAACATTTGTTTCCACTGATTTGTATTGCTGATGGAGAGCATCCTTGAGCTCAGCCAAGAAGGCCTACATTTTGAAGCAGAGAGATGAGTTTAATCCCTGAAGGCTGAGCCCCAGAAGTAGCAAAAGGCCTGAGCAGTGCTGTTGAGGGTACATGCTTACACCACGGGGAGGTGGGCTCTGAGGTAGACTGTGATTTGCCCAGTTCTGGAGGATGTAATCAGCAACATTGCTGGCTTGGAGATTTTTAGGTTCCCAGAGCTGCACTCTGAAACCTTGCTCTCTCCCTAAACACAGTGTAAAGTCATCGAACTGGACACAATATTAAACTCTCCTGCTTCACAAACAGTGATCATCTCTGTGATGTGGAGCCACAGTGCACCACAGCAGCAGGCTGCTGTGTAGTAAATTCATTGTGTATTGTGCAAGGGACCATTAGTTAGCTTATTATTAATACATGTGTGGGCTTTAATATGCCGGTACTGTATCTGTCAGCATCTCTACCAGGTCTGCTTTTGTCCTTTGTGTTTTCCCCAAACAAGCTTATACAATTAGTTTCTTCTTGTTTCCTAAATTATTTTTGCTGCTTCTAATTATTTCACACTCCATATAAAAGAATTATTGGGGTGGGTAATGGGAAGCAAGGGATCACCTCGCCATTGCACTGCAGGCAGTGTGATGTTAAGGCAGTTTGGTTTTGGTTTTGTACTTGTTTATATTTGGTTGGCTGCTTGAGAAATAGGGGATATTTGGGATCTGATTTTGGAGGTCAGGGTGTGGGTTTTTGAGTAGAGAAAGAGAGTTCTATCCTGTTCTTGTTGGTCTTTATGCCCAAGAAGTACATTTGTTCAGATAGACTTAGACTAAATCACTACAAATTCATTCAGAGATTAATACTGTTCCCTGAAAATGTGAAGTTATTGGTCATTTCCCTAATTTCTATTCCTGTATAGATGATCCTGCTTTCTTCCCATCTTTAGATATGTGTAAGTAACATATCCAGTCATCCATGGCTATTTTCATTATAGACAGAAGAAAACACAGGCTTCTGTTGAAGATCACCTTCTCAGCCTCATGCAGATAGTGAAGAAGAAATGTGTGAGGAGGGTGCGTGTAGGATGAAGTTTACAGCCGGGCAGTCAAAACACTAAATTTGTGGTTGCTGAGAAGTACTGGTTAACAGAGCTTGTATGGGCCAAATATTTCTTATTTCTCAGACGCTGCTGTAGCCATCAGCTATCCTGGTTAGGATTCCGTGTGCAGACCAGCAATGGACAGTATCTGGAGAGCTTGTGAGCAGAGTGCACTGCTGAATTTGAGACAGTGTCTAAGTGTTCACTGCCTCTCACCAAGCACTCCTGTACCTAAAAATTTCTATCGGAACTGGAGTAGCAGCAACACTGTCCAAAGCTCTAGAGTACACAGGGCCTATAGTATATTCATTGCCAAGTCATCCTTGGATTGCGGTGGTTAAATGTTCAAACACCACCTGCTTATATACTCTTGCTGCCTTCCACAAAGCAGCACCCTTACTAACATTTGCTTTCTGGTAGAGATAAAGCTATGAAGTGCAGCATGTTTGCCTGTTCTTCCCAGGCTCAGCTAGATCAAATACATCAAGTTCTTTTCCAACAACCATTGGCATAATGAAGACCCTTGCTTAAAATTTGAGGGGTTATTCTTACCTCAATGGAGCCTTCTTTTCTAGGGATCACATCTTGCCTTCCTGTTGTCTAATGTTATGCAGCAAGCCCTTTGAAAAAATCTAGTTACTGGGAGATGGGTTCTGAATTGGGCTTTGTAAAGAACTGGGAATGAAACCAAAAAGGGGAAAAACTCTGATGAACATTATAGAGGTACACCTGATAAATATATTTCTCTTAGGAAAAAAGCATGGCAAGGTTTATTTTATTTTGTGATGGGTGGGGAGGTCTTGAAAAGGGGGATGTAGTTTACCTGACAACCCATACCAAAATTGAAGGCTGTGGGGAAAAGTTCCTCAGAAGCAGGGCAGTGGTTTGGCCTGGGTGGGAGGGCCGTTCTTCAGCAAATGTCAATAAAAGTCTTCTGTCCCCAGTGTGAGTGAGCCTTTGCTGCAGGGAAAGGAACACCACAGGAAGAACAACGGCATAAGCAGCCAAAATCTCTCTAAATAGAAAATTTGTCAGTTTTCCATGAGGCACTGGTGAGTTTTTAAGCTCTTCCAAGCTTTGAACAAATTAAGACTGAGTGTAAAGTATATATATATTTATATTTATTCCATCTCTTCAGGGTAAGTTGAGGGGCTGGAGAAAGACTCATCAATTCAATGCATGTTCCATTAGAAACTTCGTGGGATTAGATCAGGTTAATGAAAGGAATAAATAGGGCTTTGACATGTTGTTTGGTTTTAGAGTACTGTATTGTTTTACGATGTTTTATAACACTTATACTACTCTTCAGGCGAGAGATTATTGTGCCTTCTATAAAAAATAAAAGAAAACCCACTTCTCTTTCTTTTTCTTTCTGTTGCTAAGTAGATGTTATGTTTGTTTGGAGTCATCATTTCCCAGTAGAAATGCTATGTTCTGGAGCACTGCCTAGAAAGAAATGGCTTCAGAGCACAGATTTCAGAAACAAAAGTGGTAGTGGGGTGGGAGGTACCCAAATAATGAACAACCAACAAACTCTTCTAGTAAATAAGGTATCTTGGAGAGATGATGAATGAGTAGAGTCCCAGAGGAATACACCTAAACCCCAACAGTTCCCTCAGGCCCCATGCTGATATATTGCTCTGATAATACTTTCTGATCCTTTAGAACTCCAGTATCTCAGCAAACTATTGAAAACATTATTCCAGCACCAAACTTCTAGCCCTGCAGAGAATGTCTGCAGTGATGTCAGTGCTCAATTTGAATGGGTTAAGCTTGAGCATTGAAAGGTTATAATGCCCACTTTCAGAGTTGGTCCTTTAGTCTTTCATTATCCTGGTTAAAATGGGACAGTTGATCTTTTGATTTGTTTTAAGAGTTCGGAGATAGTCATCCCAAATCAACAGGGAGTACTTGGTAAGCTGCTTTGACTCTGACATCATGCTGTTCTGTTAGGATTTCAAATGAAAACACAGTAAAAGTGTAAAACTGCATCCTGAGCTTCATCCTCTCTTGCTACTTTACTCTCCAGCTCAGCTGCTACATCCCAGTTTTCATACAGAGTGACATCAGTATTTTAAATAGTGTCATTTCCACTTGTAATATCCTCTCCCTTCCCCCATATCGACAATCCCCAGGCATTTATTGTATCTTGCTTATCTTTCCAGCACTATGGAGATGCACAGGAGTTACTACTCCCTTGTAGACAAAAGGCAGAGCTAAAGAAACAAAGCTGTGTGCTCAGTACCAGACAAATCTTGGGGAATGCACAGAATTGAACCAAGATTCTCTCATAACCTCGGCTTTATCTGAGGCTCTAGGTTGTACTTGCAGACTGTCATTGGTTTTGTGATATGGACAAATGTCTGTTAGGCCTGTGTGACCCACTTATGTTTGTAACCTAATGAAGCTTTGAGTACAGACCTTTCGTTAGAGGCAAAAGGCCAAGGCACTTGCCCATGAAGTCTCTTCTCATTCTCCCATTCACCTTTAATATTTTGTTGTTAATGGATCATGCTAAAAAGGATTAGCCATTTCAATTTACATTCTGCTGCTTTCTGCATTTAACATTCTCATTGTAAGTGATGAATTATTGACTATTTAAATGTGACTACAAACAGCCTGGAAGAGAAGGTCTGCTTTACTTTCTGCAATACTGAACTCATACAGCACAGGTCAAGGTTTTCCTTTATCTTTTCAGTTACCCATCAATGGGCTGCCTTCCCGGCTCTCACCTTCTATCCCAGTACCCTCGGCTGGTGCACTGTCTGCTGGTTAACGGCCCAAAAAGAGGCCCCAGGGTTAAATATTGTTAAGCATGTGAAATTTAACCTATATTATTGATATTGGGTTCAGACCAAAGTGTCTGCAAAGTGGCTTAAAAAAAAGAGTTCATTATAGAATAAAGCACTTTGGCAAAAGACCAGATCCACATGCCCTTAAAATTACTCATGATTCCCTCTTCATATTTAAATGTACATAATTACAGAATCTGCCACTGCTTGGAAATCAAGATCTGTCTTTTGAAAACAAGTCAGAAGAGATCTAAGTGCATGACAGAGTACCATTATTTAGGACTTGACACACTGTCTCCTGAGCAGCTATAGCAATGCAATGGGACTGAGAGTTGTTTCTCTGAGTCTGGAGTAGCCTTAGAGTGCTACAGAGGGTACCCATGAAAGCAGTGGTGAGGGCATAGGCTTCAGGAAACAGTTTTTATAGACTGTAGAGAGGTTCCAGATTTCCTCTGGAGATGCAAAGTAGTCATCCTTATGTTGCTCTCTGCAAATCCCCCATATAAGACACAAATCAACTTTCTGTGGCTGCCTTAGAGGTTAGAGGTGAATCACGCAAACACAGGATGGAAACCAGGACAGATTTTTCTGTTTGTGTGTTAGATTTTTTTGGGACGAGAAGGAGTCAAGAGACCTGAATTTGGTTTCCAGGTTAACAGATCTGGAGAACAGTAAAACTTCCTGATAACTGCCCAGTTCTTACCTGTAGTTGATAATGTTGGAAGAGCTGAGCAACCTCATCTTACTGTGGAAATGTAGTGTCTCCAAAGAGTGATAGTCACTTTTTGTAACTCTGATATGGGTAACTTCTGTAATATGTTTCTTCAGCTGTAGATGGGGAGAGAAGAGGGACAATCTTTTAATCAAATTGAGAAAGCTCTAAAATCTCTTCTGTCAAGCCACTTGAAATCAAATTTCTGCCTTCCCCAGTTCTGTTCTCATAATTGTCCTCTAGGCTCTGCACTATGAGACACCACCCATATCTGGAAAGCAGCCATTGAGAGGAAACATCAACTCAGGCGGGCAAAAAACTGAAATGTTTTTATAAAATAAGCTGCAGAAGCCCCAGGATAACAGTAAGAGGCAGGCGTATGTTGGTGACGTAGGCAAGCTTTTACCCTTCAATGTATTCAGCCATTTAAAAATAAAACAACTTTCCCAGAGCAAATTCCCATGTCGCATTATGGCACTTGTGCATCTGCTGCTTTTGGAAGATCTGTGTAAGGGGTGGGGGGAGCAAGGAGAGAAGGCACACATCAGTATGTCACAAATTCTTTTTTTGCTTCTTCATGGCCTTGGAAAAGGAGCAGTGCAGAAATACATACCTCAGTTTTTAGATTGGTTTTATGAGACCCCTTCTGTGTGAGTTGGGCAGGTTTGTGATGTGATAATAAAGGGAGGGAAGGAGAGAAAATTGATTAATGTAATCAGAAAAGCATGAAATGGCTAAATATTTAGTTAATTCTTTAAGCACTCACCTTTCTCCTCATCCTCACACGTATACTTGAGACACAAAAACTCCTGGTTAGAGGAGAAGGTGGCTGGTGGACTGGTGTGGACCCATCACATGGTTGAGTATGACCTAGCAGTTAGCACTGAGCACGGGACTTTTGCCTTCTAGCCATGATATTTATGCTCTGAGGTTTCCTTTAATTTTGGAGAGTTTTTCAATTTTTTTGACTAAAAGGCACTATGTATGTGCTAAGCACTAGTGGTTTTGTACAGTGTTGCATATCTGTGTTTCTGCACACATTCATATGCCTGGAGTGTCATGCATATAAATTCGGAGGCATACAAAATCACACAGTACTGTTAATAATAATCATGCAGATTCGTGCAGAGTCTTTTGTCTAAGGCTATCAAAACACTTAAAGCTTTTCTCACACACATAGAAACCTGACATAGGAAGCTGGAGAAATGTTGACAGAGTTTGAAATAACTGGATTCCATCTCTGACAAGAATTCTTTTAAATTCAAGAAATAATCTCCCATGAAAGCTAGTAATGTTTCTTGAAACCCAATGCAAACAGGAGTTCTGAATACAACAAAATGTAGTGAAGGATTTGAGAAAGTGTGCTTTTGTGTTTGGTTTTTTTAATGTTTTAACTTATCCCTTGATGTAGTAGTGCACCACTTCAAATCAGTGGGCCCATTGTACTAGCTACTAAGAAAAATTCATTCTAAAACAGTTGTGTAAATAGAACAGACAAGGAACGAATGGTCAGAGACATTGCTCTAAATGTAAAGTGGTGTGAGAGTGCTTAATGTAATAGATTAATGGCAGAAACTGCTCTTGTTGCTGTACATTTCTGTTTAGCCCCAATCGTAACAAGCAATAGCTAAAAAGGAAGGTAAGAATTATCTACATGGGTACATTTTCTTTTTCTGGAAAAGGAAGTGGATCTGCTGGAGGAGGGAGATCATTATTTTCAAGAAACATGCTGGCAGAAATGACTCAGTTCTGCAAATTTCCCTTTATTACTTGCTTTTGAAAAATCTGAGTTCTTTTGGTAATGGGGAACTTATTTTAAGAATTTTTACAGTTGTGAGAAAGGAAAAATGACAGACCTTCAAATCATTTTGGGCCTTTCAGACTATGAAGCGTGATTTTTTAGCATATGGCTACAGGAACAGGGTCTGGATGTGTTCTGGAAAATAATTTTCCACAAGTGATTGCCAACTCTGCAGACGGACTTCCTGAACAGAGAATGAAAAGATGCTTCTGATTCCACTCAGGGTGTTCTCTTTAATGGAAATGTCTAACTTGCTGCAGTAAACATTGAAGTCCCATGAAATATTCATGGAGGAGAGAAGGAAAGCCTTGAGGACGTGCATAGTGCTGCAGGAAGAGACCAGCACTGAGGCTGGGTGGTATGAGATGTCCTGTGGCTCTGCCAGGTGATGCCCTGGAAATAACGAGGAGTCCAACTCCCATCATGCTCTTAAGCACTGCTGGGTTGGGAGCGAAGTATTGCAGATAAGCCCAAACAGGCCTTGCAATGTAACTGCTTCCCTTTTCTTTCAACCTTGCTCTCTGTCTTGAGAAGGTCCAAGAATAAGTAGAGCTTTGACAGTTGATATTAATAGTTTCTTCTCTTTTTGGAAGGAAAACAAACAAAAAGAGTTTCTAGCTTCTAACCACAGACAGTCCTCATACCTTGGAAAGAAAATTGTCTTCCCTCTCTTCTGGCCAAAATCTCAGTTCTGGATAAATATTCAGTTGAATTTACTTCTGATGGAGGTGAATGGGAGAGAGACCTTTCTATTGGAGAAAAAGATGGTCAGTAGTTGAATTTAGCTCTTCTATTCCTTTTACAGATTATCTACATCTTGGTCTTTTTCTTAGAGATGGAATCTTGAAAACAGAGTAATGATGCTGCAAGGCCCACTGTGCAATGGTATGCAAACAGGAACAAGACAATAAAACTGCTGGAGTAGCAATTTGAGCACTATGAACCTTATGTTAAGGAATTTGCCTTTAAAATTTAACCTAAAGAAAATAAATCTAATTGTTAGAGGATAGATGGAGTGAGATTTGAGAACAAGCTTAAAATAAGTAAAATATTTGTCTTTCATATCCATTTATGGACAGCTGTGGGGGCTGTGTAGGGCTTGCTTAACAATAAATTTGGTGTGGACACCAGCATCCAGAAGCAAGGAGACAGGTTTCGTTTGTCATGCTCTGGCACATGAGAAGTTAAGGATATCCCTGAGATCCAGTGATGGACATCATCAAATGCACTTGCTGTTCCTAAGCTCTTGTCTGTCTCAGGCCTGCTTGACAGCAAAGCCAAAGGTCAGAGAGAAATTAATCTGCTGTAAATGAAACTAAATGGATTGCAGGGTGCTGTTTGTGACAAGAGTAAGTGGTGGAAGACTTCAGCCTGCAAAGGGCTGCAATTTAGACCTTGCCAGTGGACTGGGTCATTCATCTTTCTCATGTAAAATGAGATGAACTTAATCCTTCCAACAAAATAAGAGTAACAAGCAAGAAGGGCATTTTCAGTAATTTAACCCTGGAGCAGCTCCTATCTAAATAACTAACTATTAATGTGCCTCTCCTGTTCGCCACAGCAAGGAAGAAGAATAACAATGCTCATATGAAAAAAAGAAACTTAAGTGTTGTCTTTATAGATATCTCAGTTCTAATTGAATCCCTGGTAATTTGTTCTTTGATGTCCAGAAAGGTTGACGCTCGTGTGGCAATAATAGCTGAGGGATGCTGTGGATCAGTGCTGGGTGACAGAAAACGTGGATGGTGTTCCCTAATGGGTGACATTGGGTGAGGCATCCTGTTTCTCTTGTAGCATTACAGGACCTGTTGCCTGATGCCCAACTCTTTGGCCATGGTCTGAGTTCATAACCTGCTTGACTCAATCCTTCTGGAGTCCCAAGAGCTTCTTATTCACTGTGTCCCTCTTAAGTATTTTGTTTAGTCCTCTGAAAAGCTATTGAGATGCACTTAGATTTAGGAAAACGTTTTGTGTTCTGCCTATCTGAATATGGTCCCAGGTACGCATACACCTCTTAACGTGAAGAAAGTACTGATTTTGGTTGGGATTTCTATGTATTAGAAGGTATAAATAAGCTCCTCTTGCAATCAAGTGAAATAAATAGGTGTACTTGTAGGGGAGCTAGCTTTCTACTGAGAAACATATAATGATCCCAGCTTCTGTGGCAGCTGAGCCAAAATGTGTGTGTATATAAATGAATGTATATCTCAGTGCTTAGATACTCTTATGATGGATGCTCTGGGAGAAGGTAAACTAGCCAGAAAGGTACGAATAAATGTCTTGCCGGTGTCTATCAATAAGCAGCAACTGCTGCTGACATGCTGTGTCTCAGTGGGCAAACTGTAAGGGCTTTAAGTAAAAACAATTATTGAATGTGTGATGTCTAAGTCTATTAGTTGTATACTATTATTGACTGACATTAGATTAAAAAGCATGTCCTTATTACTCTCTTCTGTCATTAACTTGCCAGGAAAGGTCAGTCGAGAAGTATATTATTACTAAATTGTAGACTCACACGTTTGTAGCTGTAGCAGGAATAAAGCCATGGAGGAGGAGAGCCAAAATTTGGGCAGGCCCAGAGCCTAGTTTTGTTCTCAGTCCCCATACTTTGTAACAAGGCCAGCTGCTCTGCATCCAGATCTGCTGTTTCTTTGTCTATATTCTGTGCTGGATGCAAGAGGATTTGTCTTACCATAGCTTTTCCTCAAACGCCTTAGGGTACCTCTTCACTGCGTAAGGAAACTGGATCTAAGCCCGCGCTCAAGTCCCAACCTGCTGGCCATCAATACAAGGCATATGCAAGCCCATGATGTGCTTGATCTAAGGGACAGAGGGAAAAGAGAGGGAATAAAGACTTTGTGCTCAAAGCGCATATTTACCTGTATCAGGGAAGGACTGGTCTGCTGTGTCTGGCTTGTCTCTGCTATTTAATGTTTCCTGCAGCCATGATGGTTGTTCAACACCAAACAGTGGAGAAGATGCTGCCAAATCCTTCCCGAAAACCTGACATCTGCTGCTGCAAAGAGATGAGATGTATAAGCAACCTGTCCTAAAATGAGTGTTTGTCAGTGGACATCATGAGTCAAAGCCCCAGACATGAACATGGAAGAGTAGAAAGTGGGCAGGGAAGGATTTGGCCATTTGGTCAACTTCTTGGTGACCCAGACATCATAAAGGCAAAACCATAGTTTCAGTGACAGGATCCTTGTATCTTCCCTGATTTCATTGGGAGTTAGTCCAAAATGCCTAAATTTAAGTGCATGAACTCCTTTCATAGAAACACTATTGAACTACATAGAATGCCATTGTGCAGTGACTCAGGTATTTTGGAATTCTTGGTGCTTGATGTCATTGACATAAAATCGTAAGACTGGGGATGGGTCGTACTGCACTTATTCTGTTTTCAGAGCTTTCTTGGAATGATCCTTCTGCTGCTCTAAACTTAATGCTAAAATTTCAGCACAAATCAAGGTCAGAGGTGAAAAAGGGAATTATTCTTTGTCACAAAATGAAGTTTTGTTTAGAGTTTTTGGTCCTTTTGCCTTCTCCCTTGGACAAAAAGATTAATCTTAAGACTAATCTTAATTAGTCTTTTTTGATTCAGAAAATGCTCCTTATAAACTCCAAATTTAGGACTTTTCTTTCAAGATTAATGTCATTGCTTTGGCCTTGCACCTTCTTCCCTTTCTTTCCCCATTTCCAAATAACCTCCCTGAAATGGTGTGGGTTAACATGTTTTTATTCTTTGACACTTGCATGCTTAAGGGCATTGAGTCACAAATGGCTTGTGTTCACAAAACTGGTGGAGTACAGCCCAAGCTTTAAAGATGCAACTTGACAGCTTCTTAAAGGGTATAAGTAAAGGCATAAAATATTGGGTGAAGTTTCCAGAGTGATTTGAGAAAGTGATTCCTAAGTGAGTTAGGAGAATTTAAAGAAGATTCTGACATTCATTGTTATCCTCTTAAAGATACAGAATGATGAGCCATTACACATACATTAAAGCATCTTTCTGAGTGTGCTTCAGAATGTATGTTACTCTGTTCCTGAAAGAATGATGAAGGGGGGGGGTTGGGTATGTGATTCCAGAACTGGCTCATCTTTAAAATAAATCTCAATACTGTTTTGTGGCAGAAGTAAGAGGAAGCTAGGAAAAGACTTTGACATTGCAGTGGGAGGGAAGGAAGTAGCTGTTTACCCTAAATGAAGGAGTTTAAATGTTCAAGAATGTTTTCAGTATTTAGAAATTTCAGCCTCTTCCACAGGTCAAAGCCAGCCTCTGCTTCTTTGATCTCGTGAATGATCTCCTTGGTTGTGCCTCCTGACAGTGAGCTGGAGGGCAGGTTTACGGAGAAACTCATTCCTCTTTCCTAACGTTTAAAACCAAAGCATGGTAGACAAGGTGGGAAGATAAGAAGACGTTAGTGTCTTCCACCAGATCATTCCAGCTACTTTAAAACCTTCCTACTGTCTATGCTTCTCTTCAATATATCTGTATTTCTTTTGGTCTCAAAGCTCCTTTTCCTAAGAACTTTGGAAAAAGTTAAGTTTTTGAAGCTACTCTTAAGGAGTTTTATGTCTTTTAAATATCCCATCTCTAGTCTGCTGTGTTTCAGATGTGTCGCACCAAATCCTGAAGCAAAGAGTAAGAACACCAAGCTCTGCATAATGGAGGTGCCCAGGAGAGCAGTAGGCAGGCTGGTTGCTATAACAGCTTGTAGCTGTAGAACATCTTCCATTCCAGAAAAGATCCCAAATCTCTTTATGGACTAAGTTGAGAGAAGGTAAAATGCACTATGGACATGTTGGGAAAAGCTGAAAGAGGCAAAATACTGGGTTTAACTTGGTATCTAGGATAAACAAACCTGACCTACTAAGTGCTCTGTATGCATAGATGGGAAATGTAGTCAGAAGTTTTTTTGCCTTTTTCAAAGATTCTTTCAACATCTGTGAAATGAGGATAGCAATTTATCCCTTTTCTGTAGCACTGGTTTAGAAAAAACTTCAGAAAACTCTTGTAACACGGCTAGAAGACCCTATGGTTTAAGAAGCTTAGTGTGCTTTACTCATGAATTATTGCATTTCTGTATGGAGGACAGTCATGTTAGGTGAAGGCTGAGATGAGAACTGACACCTAGACCGTGTCTGCAGAGCCTGATTTCCTTCTGGTAATGTTAGAAATGGGGAGGTCTGTCCCTATGGCTTTAATAGCCATGATTGCAGTGATCTAATTCAGGAAACATTTAAGTGTTGAAGTGGTCAGGCAAAAACCCCCTGTGAATTGTGTGGTGAATCTAAGCCACCCTTAAGATCTCTCAAGAGTCCAGAGGTACTTGCTTCATATTCTTATCAGAAAATAATTTCCCTTGCAGCTTGAGACTGCTTTGCATATCAAGACTGATTTTTCCTGGGAAACTTATCGGTTATCTTAAGGAAAAAAATAATGGCTAATATGAAGACTACTGTTGGGGTAATCTTGGGACAGCTTTAACTTTGCAGAAGTACAGCATAAGGTTTTTTATTGAAAAGGAGAAATAGTTATATTCTAAATCTCCTCTACCTGCCACCTTAACGTTCAATAGGATTCAGACTGAGGCAATGTATATTGCATTATGATTCTAAAATATAGATATTTTTTTTGTGATTATTTCTAAAGGTTTCTAGAAATGGATTGGACAAAAAAATGTTAAATGGTTTACGTATGCCATGCGTTTTGTTAGCTGGTTGGATGAGCTGACCTCCCAAGCTCCATTTCATAGTAATTGATGTGAATTGACAAGTCTGTGATTCACCTACTACTGTTATGCAGCCAAGAGTGTTGCTCTCAATTTGTAGAATTGAACAGAAAATATGGTTTGCATGACTAATATACTTCTCTAGATGTGCTATCTCTTGTAACAGAAATTACAAATACATAGACTGATTTTTATTAAATATCAAAATGGTTTCTACTTATACGATTATTTCTCAAAATAATGGAGTACTTTGCCCAAGTTTCCAATATAAATAATCTTTCTCTTCTTCCCTCACTTTAATTTCAGTGACAAATTTCTAAGTTTCTCATTTTGCACCTTCTATAAAGCTTTCTAGGTGCTCCCCCCCATTCTATTCTTTTTTCTTATATTTTCAGCCTAGTAGGAAATGTTCCCTTTCAATGTAAGTTGAAACCTATGCTTTTTGGAAAACAGTAGCCAGTCTTGTTTTAGAATAGAGCAGTTTCTGTGAAGCCTGGTAAATCACTGCACTGCAGCTGAGAATTTAGTTTGACAGGATGCAGCCTGGAACACAGGACTGGGGGGAAATCTTGGATCATCAGGATCTGTTCCCTGCTATTGCAGAAAACTGCATAGCATAATCCCTCTCATAAGTTTATTGAGCCTCATCTTTAAACTAATTAGGTCGTTTGCTCTCACTCTCCTTGTTGGAAAGCAGTTCCAGAGCATAACTTCTCTGATGGTTAGAAACCTTTTTCTAATTCCCAAATCAAATTTATTCATGGTCAATTTATACTTATTTGTCCTTGTGCAACATTGTCCTTTATTTTAAATGCTTCTTCTTTTCTCGATATCTACTGTGTGGATGTAGCTAGCAATCTTATCTATGCTGAGCTTTTTTACATTTTGCTAGAAACACAGAGCAAGCTCCTACTTCTTGCGTAAAACATGAATTTGGTAGTATCTCTCTGGCTTGAGGTTCTGTGTTCCACCTCTTGGAACACAAGTCTGGGAACAGTATCCTCTGTTCATGCTGAAGCCTCACAACAGGCTTGTTGATGGCAATGGTATTGATCTTGAATTTTCCTCTTGATACAGGCTTTGTTTTAACTGCCGGAGGCAGCATTAAAGCAACACACTGAGATGATGCCCCTGTCCTTTCCGTTTTGCACTTCAAGGAAGGAATGTTATGAGATCTTAAATGACTAGTTTGTGATAGTGACACCCCTGGACCTGCATTTCAATGTGTCGTAACATGACTTCTCATGTAATGCTCACTGGACAACCATTGACTAGCTACATTTCCAGGCAGACCTCAAGAAGACCCATATGGATCTCGAAAGCTGACCAAAACCAGAAGAAAGAGTAGCTGCAAGTTGTTCTGGCTTGCCCTCTCATTCACAAAGTAACATACAGAGCAAAACCATGTATGAAGGGAAAGGCCAGTAGTCCTTCCCGGTGTAGGATGTAAGCTACAAGTAAAGCCTTTACAAGCGGAGATCTTCTGGGGTCAGAGTTTCATGAGTTCTGCAGGATTCATAGCCAAAGGGGCAGTGGTATGGCTGCAGGGCATTTGCTCAAGAACTGTGCAAGTCTTAGAGTAATGCAGAGCAAATGACAGACAGACTTTGTGGATACCTAGCTGTATTCCATGGAGGGCAAAGACAAGAGGTAGAGTAACACAGTAATTATCTATAAAGGTCAGCCCCCAGTCCAATGTGTCAGTGGGTTGTCACTGAAGGATGCTTTGCAGTTAGACAGAGCTGAGCGTGAGTCGTCAAATGCCATGTTATCACACTGCTGTGTTACATCATAATATATGGATGTCAAAGCAACAAATATTGTGTGAGCTATAAATGTTAAATTTTGTTCATTTAGCTGTTAAATTTAGTAATACACTTAAAGCTGAAGCAAGCATCTACAAAACATGTCCTTGTCATCTTTGGGTACAAAATGCTTACAGGACACATCATTGGTAATATATCTCTGAAATCTCTTCATAGTGAAAGGAGAGATAAAGAACAAAATATTGTGTGAGGGGAGTCTGAGTGGTGTGAAGAAGTGTTGTATGCATGTCAGGAGTTGGGAGGAAGAGATGGACCTTTCAAAGACATTCAATATTGAGTTTGTTTAATAATAGCTGGGACAAGAGATTTCTGCTTTTCACTCTTTTGCCCCTTTCCCAAGGTAAGGAAGCCTGCGTTCTTAACTATAGCATAACATTCTATGTATCCTGATAAACATATCTGTTGCAATTAAATCATATGGTGATCATATCAGATATTTCAATTCAGGCAGTGAATTACTTCAGTTATACTGGAGAAAGTGGCTGCATGCATTTATTTTGATAAGGATGCTGATCTGCTAGGATCTGTACAAGCACAGAACAAAGGCAGTCCAGTGACAGAAGCTAGAGTACAGAGATTGGAAAAACAGTGCGTAATCATATAGCTGACAGCTCCTATAAAGCATACATATATTAATGTAGTTTTGCTATTGAGGGAATTTAAATTCTAGTGTTTCTTGGTTTCTGATTTGCACTGAAAAAAAACCCAACTCAAAATGTTGCATTTTTGCTCTTAAATCTCTGAGGACCATGCAAAGTTTTTATAGCCTTTGGGGAGGAGGTATATATAATCTTTTTTTGAGGGGAGGGAGTTGGGAAATATTATTTAGTATTTCTGTGGGTATTCTCTTATTTGTATGCAGAAGGTATCATCATGAGAAATTTGGTTTATCAGCAGAGGTAGAACTAGAGAAGAAATTCTGTGATAAATTAGTTCCATATTGAGCAACATTGGTTTACTGGAGCCAAAATATTTAACAAATGCTTCAGCTCAAACCTTTTGCCAGCTGATCTTCTTGGGTCTTGAAAGGTTCTGGGGCTGTCTGTTAATGGGTTGGTGAGATCCTAGGAACCCTGCAGGTCACACTTCTGAAGTTCTAACCTCTCTATTTACCTTCTGGACTGCTCAGTGAAATCAGATTATAGGCAGTCCTGAAAGCAGGCTCTTATAGTGCATGTTTTTAAGACCACAGCTTGCTAGGTAGGAGTCTACTACTTTTCAATGAAAACTTATTCACTATAAATCATTAAAAAAAAAACAAAAACAAACAAACCAACCCCCTTAAATCCGTACACAGAAAAAACAACAATTAAAATGTTAAAAAGTAATAAATGACTGTCATAAATGAGATATTAAGATTAATCAAGTGATTACTGTATACACAGAGATCGCATTTGGCCTAGAAGCCACAAGGCTGGAGACTGAGAAGAATGCCCAAAGAAGACATTATGCACATCCTCTTCTTATATTCTTCTAAAAGCATCTGCTCCTGGTCACCATTGGAGACAAGATATTCTATGAGATGGATTTTGTCTGACCTGGTATCGGCATCCTTACATAATGTTCTAATCCACTCCTTTTGAAGACAACCTTGTTTGTTGTTTGGGTTTTTAAAAAAACTTGTTAAACTCTACTCTCCTACTTTCTGACATCAGCAGGGATTCTTCAGTGATTTTCAGTCTCCCAGAGATGCTCAGCAGCTGTCTCACTATTTTTAGCTTTCCTGGTAGAAAAAATAATAAAGTGAAACCACATCATTAATGTGTGTTTATTTCCATCCACTAGCCAGCGATTCATAGATGGGTGATGGGGAAAGTTTTGCTGGGCCACTGTATTCAGGAGGTATCCTACAATGTTTCTTTCATCCACCTTTTAATGTTTTGGGCAAAATGGCTTCCACTAGCCTCTTCTGAGGAGACTGCTTTACAATCTGTGCTGTCCCGTTGTGAAATGTTTGCTGGTACTGTATTGGTACACACACAACTTTGAGTTTATTTTTGGTTTAGAGCTGCTCTCATCTATATTAAAGGAGTAGAGAAATAAATATCAAGCAAGATGTCATATTAAACTTAAAAAAACCCTAGCAGAATTGTAATTGCTTTTTTATAATTTACTTCAATTTTTCGCTGAAATTAGTCTTTACGAAATAAAAACAATACACCTCAGAAAAACTTGGTGAGTGGCTGGCTGCTCAGCAATGTCCAGCACCTTAAAAATTGTGGGCAACTGCCCAGCTGACCATGGATGTATTGCATTTTAAGAAAACTTTCACTCCCAGTTGACATTCTGATTAGTTTTCACCAAGAAAGGTTATTAAACTGGTGTCTTCAAAGAACGGGTTTCTCTTGGGTTAGACAATGTGTTAAACTGTTGGATAGAATCATAAAAGTTAGAAATAAGGAGAAAGGGAGAAATGGATGTCCTCTGAATGAATTTGCTCTTGGATCAGTATTAACTTTTGTTTATGGTTTCAAGTGACTTGAGTAATAAAAGTTCCATGAAGGACTGATTTGCTTTAATGGCTGGGAGACACAGTTAGTAATGTTTACTTTTACCTTCTGTAGTGCCATAAACTTCCATCTTATAACTTGCAATTGTCCTAAATCGCAAAAGAATCTGCGGCCGTGATTCTCTTCTAGGGTTGCAAGCATTTCTCTCTCCTTATGCCTCACAGTGGAATAGGGAGACAAAAAGCTTACAGAACTGTCAAATTGAGAAGTTATATAAAAAATGTTGGAAAATTGCCGAATTAAATGTTTGCACTGCGAGGCACACTCCCCCATGCTGATTTTGACTCTTCTTTTTGCCTTTTCTCTCCCTGCCTTTTCTACATCCTCGACTACAACACACATAGACACCCTTCAGCTATGTTTAAGGGATTATTCCACTATTGTCCCTGAATTTGTAGGATCTGAAAAGCCTTAGGTTGTGTGGTCATGCACTACACTCATGCATGCAAACTTTAATAAAAATGAAATTAAATATATTCTTGACTACCAGATCAGTTAAGTGTAAAAACCTCCTGTACAGGGGGACCAAACCAAACTGGGGTATTCCCAACAGTTAGTAAGCCTTCCTGATGCTCAGCCTAAATGTTCTATTGTTGCATTTTGTGTTGTTACCTCTAGTTATTATTCTCTGGTATCACCCTGAACAACCTTTCTCTATACTTTGTGTTTACACCTTCAAGGTTTGTAGGTGGTTATCTTCTATCCCCATGAGTCATCATTTATCCAAGTTATACATATTTAGCTCTCTTAATCTTCTCTCATAACTTGGTCCTCCCAGTCTATTAAGAATTTCTATTACTCATCTCTAATTCTTATTTTTCTTATTATTTATTCTCAAATTCTTATTTTCTTTTATTTTTTCCTTCTATGTGTTTCTGAAACCTTCCAGGTGATCATAGCTGACAGGATCATTTCAGATGTGGATTTTCTGTTGACACCAAAGGAAGAAGGTGTCTTTGATCTGGAAAGTGACATACGTATTATTGTATGTGATATTGTCCACTATCATCTGAAAGTGTCTTTTGACACTACTGCCTTTCAACATCATATATCCTGTTGAACATTCAGACGTTTGCCTCTGTGGGCATTCTCTACCTGTATTTTAAGAGCTGAATCATGCAAGGTGCTAGGCATGGCTAATCCTCCTCAACAGGGATTCAGGTGACTGGGCACATTATTAAGGGAATCAGCACCCTCTAGGATTTTATTTTCCATTCCTCTTCATGTGTGAAATAGTTGTTCAAATTTAAGATCAGATCTTCTAGTTTGCTAGATAGCTCTTCCATCTTGCTGCAACTATGACATTTATCATGCATATTCCTCCTGCCAGTCCTCAGTGCTTTGAGTTTTACACTATTCATTCAATCTAATATGAATTCAATTCTCTAAGCAAAATATTTCTGCTAGAAGCTATATCAAATGTTTAACTGAAACAATCTACTTGTTGTTCTTTATTTTTTAAGTTTATCAACAAAAAAAGTGATCAAAACATACTTCTGGTAGTGATTTCTACACACTTTACCTTGTGTTCTCTATTCATCAGGAAATTGTACTTCCTTCACTTCACAGTGACAAAGAGCCCTTTTAAACCCAGTGCACTGATACATTGTAAATGATACATATCTTGTAATTAGTTTCACTGTTTCTTCTTCATTTTAAATATTACATCCTTATACCTTTTGTAAAAATTGGAAGTCTTAGTTTTAAATTCACACACTGTTTGTTTTTAACTTGTCACCCAGCAACTTAATCTCACAATAGCAGATGCAAAAGTGCACCTGGATGCAAGGGACAATGTAGAGAATCTACCCAGGACATAATGTAATTTATCCATGTTTAAGAAAACCAGACTGATAGGGGTTCACAGCTCTGGGTAGAGTCTTGGGAGGTTTTGGTTCAAGGCTGACTTTTACTACAAATTATTTGTGCGGCTTTGGACAGGTGATTAAACCTTCTTCCAGCCTTTGCATGTCTTGTCTTGTTTCTAAATAATTTATAGTTAAGCCAGGCTCTTAAAGCACGCTTGCACAATGCAATGATGGCTCACCTTAGAGCATTTTGCCAGAGAAGCAGTAGAGGTCCTTGTTCTTAGGACCTACCTCTCTTCCTTTGTGCTGTAACAGATAGGACCTTTGAGAAATCTTTGCCATCTTTTTCCTGCCACACTCTCAGAACACCTCATTTCACCATGCTCTCTCTCTCAAGCATACATGGAATATGTGTCTTGTGGTTCTCAGTGCTAAGTAGATAGAGTTCTTTTGATTAAGAAGATTACTTCATCTCTGGCTTCTTTTTTAATAACTTGATCCTACTTCATGCTATTCCACTGTCTGTAGTTAATGTACAAATCAAACTGAAAAAGAAGGGTAAGGAGAAAGAAATAGGAGATAAGAGACAGTACTTGTTTGCTCCTAACTTCACTTAGAGCGTAGAAGAAACTATTCAAAGTCTAAACATATGGAAAACAGCATCTGGTTATGGGAGCCTGGATGTTAATTGTTCTGACAGCTGAAATTTGTCTCCAGAAATCTCATGAAGCCAGCTGGTATTGTAGAGTTATCACTGGCTCATATTGTGACTCTTACAAGTTTCTGGAGACTTCCAGTCTCAGGATGATCATCTTGCAGGAGCAGCTGCTGCTTAAAGATTTTCGTGTCTATATGAGCTGGAATTAGGAAATACATTTTTTTTTTTATTTTGATTTTATTTTTTACAAAAGTCATAAGGTAGCTTCAGATGCACATACCTGAATTTAAGCTTAACAAAACCCTATGAAACTTAGCAAAGAGATTTCAATGTTGCCCCTTTTATAGTTCTTGCATACAAAGTGAGGAGAAAAACTTTATCATAACTAACAGAAAGCTACTGAGATTGATTTTGAGGGTTGTCTTAAAGGTTCCAGTCTGAGTCTGAACTACTGGAGTTGGAAAAACGTGGCCTGGCAAACCTGGTAAGAACAATAACTGTAGAGAAATAGTTACAATAGTCTATTTCTGAAAAGGCTATAAGTTGTCCAATAATAGCTCTTTCCTGTAGTTGTTTCAGTGCCTTTTTCTTTCCATTTTGAACTGGGATTATTAGAAGTCTACACTGACACATGTACCCTGTCTCAGAGAAGAAAGAATATGAGACTGTTTGTAGCGCATGCAAGTTTGTATTTAGAACAGGCTACTTGCATGTTCCTGAGACAAAAGCATAAATTACTAATTATTTGATGATGTCATCAACAAGATGGCGCTGGCATTTTTTAAGGGTGAAAATAGCAACTTTTCTTATGTTTTTAAGTGTAAACACACTTCCAGCACACAGAGTTGTTATTTTCCAAGAAATGTCTGTTCCTCACCCCAGTGAAAAATAATAAGCAGTAAAAAAAATCCAAAACAAGCCTATGTGGATGCAAAAAGGCAAGGCTTGGAAGAAGTTTCATATAGCAGAATTAGTTTAGAGATGGTTATGTTTTAGGTTTATTTTACTAAGATTCAAGGCATTCAAAGTGAATATTGTTCAACAGTAGCATAATCTCTGGAGACTAGTTGAGAATTGTTGAAGTCTTCTCAAAAGAAGGGGATCCAAAAATCAAAACAAAATTAAGAGGGGGGGAAAGTTCCTAAAACAGCTAAGTGTTATAGAAAATCCACTGAGTTATTCATATGCTGCTAACAATAGAAAGAACTCAAAAGGCAGGAGCCAGAACAGCAGGTACAGAATCTAATTAATGGATGTACTCTAAGGAGGTTTAACCCATAACTGTCTGAATGCAATCAGTAGTGTTTCAATGGCAGGATTATTTCTAATTGTGTTCCTGACATTCACCAGTGAATCACAAGACAAAGATTTCACCTTCTATAATTCCTTCGTTTATTATCACACTGGAAACAAGAAATCTTGAGGATTTCATTATATTATTTAATTAATTCTTTTTCTGAGGCTGTAACACAAATGGGTAACATAAATATTATGTTGATATGTTGTATCTTTCTCTGAAGTAACAGGTAGATTGAAGTGAGCCAGGCTTAGAAGTAATCAGAATTTGAACTTAAACTTGATATTTCCTTACTGAGCGAAAGCTGGAACCTACTTATTTTCACTGTCACTTGAGTGATCCTTAGAGTTCGGCCTCATCAGTGACTGAGTTCTGAAATACAGGGAACACTGTTTCTTGATCCAGAAAAAACTTGATTGTGAGTTTCACTTTAAAGTCAGCCTTCTTATACTTTAAAATCAAAAACATACCTTAATTGTTTGCTGGATATGGCCTGAGGGCAGGCATCTCTCTGTAAGACATGGAGTCCACAGATATTAGGCAATGAATGAAACACTGAAATAAGCCTGGTCTGTTTAAAAATAAGTTTTCTGCTGTAATTCAAGGCATCAAATATTTGAGGGCCCTGTTAGGCACACAAGTAGACCCTTTGTTATACAACCACCTTAACGAGCAATCTACATTCTTATTTCTCTGATGGGAAGTTTATTCGTTGATAGTTTGATGTCTGTATAGAAATTAGACACCTGTGTAGGAAGAAAAATGTTCTGGATGGCTAGACTTGTTGAAACTTGAGGTGTAAATCATGGGTTGACTTGAGCTCAAAAGTATCTCAGAAGTTTCAAGATGAAACTTAAAGCTAAAATATCAACAGTTATAGGAAAACAGGGTCTAGTATATGCCATGTCAAATCAATGGTTCATTCCATACTTATCTTGTGTCTAACAGTAAAAGATGGTTCAAAGCAACTTGCAAGGAACTTTCAAGACCCCAGAGAAATTTACACTTGTGTGAATCAGAGACAGAAATGGTTCCTTCATCCTGGGGAAAGAAGTTTGTGAGATCAAAAGCTCTCCAGTTCTTCAACAGGATGGGGTAAGGTAGCTGTGGAATTAAGAAGAAATAGAGATGGACCCTCAGAGATCTTCCAGTGATAGCGCACTCTGCTCTGATGTGTAGAAGTGCTGGGCTCGGGACTCTGTTTGCCTGATTCTGATTACAGTCTGGACTACTGACCGTCCTGGAAATGGTTTCTCTTGCTCTAGGTTCTGATCAGAAATTGTATATCAGGGCTAAGAAACTCTTAGTGGCGAAATATTTCACTGAAACTTCCTATGAGAAATTTTGGCATTTTAAAACTGGTGTTTTCACTAAAAACCTACTTGTTATCAAAAATCAAGATGGAACCATTGTCTGTGTTTTGCTGAAATGCTTACATACACTAACAGATACTCAAGTCTCTCTGCTGTCTGCCTGAACACTGCAAAATGTAATTAAGCACTGCTTAGTCTAAGAAAGGATGCGGATTTGGATTGTACATATCCATGTCTCTTTTTGAAATACCATAAAAGCATTTTAAGTGAGCTAAAATTCTGCAAGTATGGTTAACTTCTGTGTTTCCAGATTTGGACTCTTAATTTGTTTTCAAATATTGCTTCATGGGTATATATGAATGTGTCTTATGTATGCTTTTACATACGGACCCCTATCAAGTTATCTATAGTAGAAAATGACAGCATCATTGTAGTTAATGGAAAATAACATAAGAGGAAAAAGAAAATTAGCATTCCACACAGCAGGGCATTTCAGATGTTAATCTGCCTTGCAATAGAAGTGACAGGGAAGCTGATATCTGGGAAGATTTTTATTCCTATCTTTTTCTCTAAACAGTTAGTGTTCAGTAGTTGTGCAGCAGGGGAGATGGAGAAAAAGAAAGTTCTAGCCCAGTAAATGTTATTTACCAGCAAAGATGTTAACTTTCATCAGAAGGTAGTTAATCACTGAGAGAGAAACAGATGAAGAAATTGGATAAAACATTTCCAGTTCCAAAAATCTTTATTGATTGTGTCCCCCTCAAGAAAATTCAGCTCAATCTCTGAAACCCTCAAGTGATTAAACTTTGAGCAGTCCACTGTAGACAGAGCAAACGAGAATTGTTTCAAAACCAGACATGTAGAGCTAGGATAGTTAAAGTGAAAAAATTTTTTTTTTTCGCTTTGAAATCCTAGCTGGGAGACGTAATCTGAGATGTTGATTTTAAAGCAAGAGTTTTCTTAAGTGTTACAATCTTTCTGTGTGTAACAGATCCCTGAATCTTGGAGCAAGTAACTGTTTTATTTTCAGAGGAAGCACCCTCTTAAACACAAACCTAGAGCTTGGAATATGTGTACAAATCTCCTGTTCACCACAGATAACTTGTACACTGTGGTCTAAATGTTTTAAAGGTAATTAGGACACAGAAAGACTGAAACATCACCAAATGAGGTGCTCGGACCTGTGACCAGTTGATAGCTCCTGTTTCCCAGAGGTGCAAGTTTTTTGCTCTTAAAGCATCTCCTCCATAAGACTGCAGCTATTCTTAAGTTGGAGTATGACCACTAGCATGTGGTTTAAAGCATACAATATTATTTATTTCCTTCATTCTCTGTATACAGCTTGAAGGTCTTGGATAGTTGTGCTTGAATCGCAGTTTACTTTCTTGAACTCCATAATGTGCTGCTGAAGTAGAGTCCTTGGCTTCTCTGCCTTGGGGTTTGGGGAAGTTAGGTACATTTAAGGTGGTAGGGGAAAGGGTTCTACAGTAGTAGAGGCCATGAATTAATTTTTTTTTCTTTCTTGCTTAACTGTTAAGAGAAGGGTATCTTGTTCACCAGTTCATGTGCCATACAGGAGTCTAATATAAAACAACATAGGAAGGTCAATTTTGGAAACCTCACTGTTAATTAATATTATTGTAACTTAAAAGCATGAAGCTAACTGACTGAAAGAAGGAAAAAACAAAACAAAACAAAACAAAAACCAACCAAAACAAATCAAAACCAAAACCAAACCAAAACCAAAACCAAAACACAAAAAAAAACCCCCAAAACCTGACAGCCTTGTGACAGTTTTAACCTTTCTTGGGCAATTATTCTGATTTTATTTATACTTTCAGGTATCAGAAGTGCTGTAGTTTCAGAGGTTATCACCTGTCAGGCTATCATCTGAGCTATGATAACTGGTTGAGTGCATAATCTGCAAACATAAATGTTCGTGAATCAAAAACTGGCTTAGACCACTTGAGTCAGTCTTCTCAAAACCTAGGGTTATCCTAACTGTTCTGGATTGTAACCAATTTGGCTGAGGTCATGTCTGAGCCAAGAATTCTTCTGAAAGAGGCAATAGAAATCATGAACCTAATTTTATGCTGGTGTAATTGCATAGTTCTGCTGAGTTACAAGCAAGCTCTCTTCTTGACTGGATTTACACTTCTGAGCTCAGAATCTGCTTTATCTCTTGGCCATCATCCAAGACCCTTAAAGCACCTAACAAACTTTTTAGTTTTCTTTCATTATGCAAAAAAGTAAACATAGGCCCAGAAAGACTAAGAGCCCCTTCTCCAAATCCTGTTGAAGTGGTTTTTTTTCATTAGATTTAGACTGAAACCTTAATACCTTGTTCAGATAGACAGCAAATGCCTGGAAATCATAATGGTTATAGTTTAGCTCTTAGTCAGTGCCTCTGGATCTAGATGTATGGATAAGCTAAAAACATGCTTTATATGAGGTTATGTATATCAAAAATCCTACAATGTCACAAAAACACATCATGCAAAAAAAAAAAGAGTCATAAGTCACTAAGTGCTTGTTCTTTGATCTAAACAATAGGCAAAAAGGAGAAACTGTGCCAGAACACTTGTGGCTGTCTCCCAGAATAAAACAAGAAAAGGGGCGGAAAGGCCTTAATTACAGTTATTAATAGATCTCCAGTGTGCATCATCTTTGTTTCCCACCATATAACCAAGATTAATCAAAGTACAGATAATGCATATACTTGAGGTAACTGGGAGGTTAGAGGTGGCAGGTGAAATCTGATAGTGTGAACATGCAACCTTGAAGCTGAAAGCCTGCACGTGAGATGGTTGTGCATGGTTCTTACACCTGGTGTAGAGGATAGGCTTCTCCAGAGGTTTATTCCTCTCCTGTATCCTAGGTAAAATGAGTGTCTTGTCATTGATGGTAGATGCTAAGATGACTATTTATAAATAGCTATATTTTACTTAGGTCACCAGTGTTTTTTAGCTGGTCAGAACTACTTACCTAGCTTAAAGTGGCTGAGAATCAACTAATTAACTGAAACGATAAGCACTGAGATGTCAAGTGAAAAGACTGTTTTCATTTGTCCCAGGATGAACTGAGCACTGGTGGAGTGAAATAATTCTTGGTTTTCAGAATTATTTTGTTCAGCTCAGAGTGTGTCCCCTGACTCCCAGGCTTGTGCAAAATCTTCCACAAACTTACTGTGGGGTTGAAGTTGCCGTAAGTGTGATCATTATCCATCTGCATTCCATGTAATTGTTATTTAAGTTTCTGAATTCTCTGGAGGTAAAATTAAAACAAAGGTTTTATATTTTTTTCCATCTCAAGCTCTTGTTCTTGTTTCCCTCTTCTCTTTAACTACTTTGTTTCCCAGGAGACCACTTGATATGTCCTCATGTTTCCAAGAGACTGCAGTTCAATAGGTTGAGAGTTAATTGCCAGCTAGGAGTCTCCAGATGTTTATGCTCTAGCCCAAAGAGCTGTCCACTGGTAGCAAATGAACAGCTGGAAAGACACAATCCAAACAAAACATCTTTTAGCTGATTGACATATGTCTGGAAAACTTGGCATGTTTGAGAGAAATGGAATTGAAATTAGGAACAGCTATGAGCAAGTCCTTCATTATCAATAATTAGTCAATTAGATTTTTTTGTTCAAATTCAGATATAATTCTCAAGTACTGTACTCACTCAGTTATTATCACCCATACAAGTAGATGACAGAAATAATGCATAGCCTTAACTCTGTCTTTCCTTAAGAGATGTGTTCAGAAATATTCACTATGCTGTTGAACATATACTGTTGTAGGGGGCTGGATGGTGCAAACGGTTTGTAACGGAATATGAAGCCTTTCACTCAGAAGTCAGATTCACATCCAGCCCAAACAGCTCATGGCAAGTGAGATGTTAAGTTGGGCTACTTAAGTGCTTATCATCAAATTGTGCTTTATTTCAGTGAAATAAGTGGTTCTGTACACAATCAAAAGTTTCAGTGTGGAAAATTGATTGTTCTGAATTTTTTTTTCCATCTAGGAAAGCAAAATGTAAAAATAACTTTTTTTCACCAGTTTGGCTTTTCTTTGTAAAACACAGTATAGCAACATATCACAGTATTTCAAAACTCAGTTCTTTAGGTTGTCACATCCTGTAGTGTTAACTTGAGTGTTCAGTGCTTTGTTCTTTAAGCAACATTCTCCAGGAAGGAAGAATCCTTTGGAGGGTTCATGTGGATGCACATTGAAAAAGGTAGCCTAGGAAAAGTAACAACTGAAAGAGGTGCTACAATTGTAATTTGATTAAGCACCACGATACAAAGAAAAGATCAAGTATTTTGATGTTTCTAAGGAGATGGTAGGGGAGAAGAAATGTTATTGCCTTTCGTCCTACTGCACAAGGAGCTGAAATATGGAAATTCCTGCAGGGTAGAATAATAGATATTTATTGTTTCATCACAAGCCACATAGTAATGTTTTTGAAAAATACTACTATAACTGTAGTTTGAGGCTGAGTTTATGCCTTCTAGACCAATCTTGTTGTAAGTCAAGAGAAGACAAAACCCTCCATTAACTGGCCTTTTCAAGTTCAGGTTTGAGGCTTATTACAAACACTAAGCTCTACTTTATTCCAGCTGGCCATTGCTGAAATGGAAATTCTTACTTTCTCTAAGCAATTAGGATTTACATAAAGTAAATGAAGTATAATTTTTCCTAACTAAAATAACTGTTGTCCAACAAGAGTGGTATAGAGTGCAATTCATGAGCTTGGCATTTTTGAGGAGCATAGGAAAAAGAAATACCTCCATAAAACCTATTTTGTCCCTGAAAAACATGTTTTTTATTTTGTGTGACCATATGAGAGACTAGATTTTTTCCTTCCCATTTCAAAATCTTTCTGTCCTTGACACCTTGTTTGAGAAATCAGTGATATTTGGATGCATTGCACAAAGTACTGTTTCTGGAAGTTTGGTATTTCTTCCACTTTCACAAACATCTTTAGAGAGGTCTTAATGGAGGTATCTCCCTGATGAGAACTTTTTCCCTCATACACTTTATATGGATCTGGGAAAGAAACTTTGCTCCTTCAGAGGGGAATAGTCTTCTGTCTACTCTCTCTGAATCACAGTTATGATAAGGTAGGAGTTGCAGGACATTGTTACCCTGATTTGTCTTCATGGCCGTCACAATGAGGAGAAAAATACAACTATCATTATGGGAGCTTTACACTGCATAGTTTATCTCTGTAACAGTGCACTATGATGTGTCTAATTAGACTGTATCAGCTGCTCCACGTCTGCTACTAAAGGGAGAATTTCTTATTGTGTCTAGTCAACGGAGAGCTCTCAGCCTGTGATTTAACACTGAAATTAAATTTAAGCATAGTTTCCCATTTGATTATCAAGCTATGGGTGACTTTTAAGGATCCTTTTCAATCCATTATTTCTACTAGCTGTAAACATTCTGCCACGGTTTCTTCCTCTCTCTGATAGATGCAGACTAACTGAAAATTCATCCATTTAAAGTTAGGAGTGAATCCACATAATTCCAATTAGTGTATGCAAACTTTGTTGTTGTTCAGTCTCTGTCCTTGATTGTCAGCTTCTCTTCTGAGCCTCAGTTATTAAGACGTCATAAATGTGATTGGTTTAAATAAACTGAAAATTTCAAGACCTTCAGAAAACAATATAGAGTAAGAAATAGGTCCCAAAAAGGGTTTCTTTCCCATGTCAAATTGGAAAATTCATCCAGCTTACAGCTTAATTGTGAGAGGAGTAGGGTGACTTCCACAAGACAACCTTTATGAATATATAAATGTTTATGGCAAAAAAAAAAATATAAAAAACTCCCTAGTCTCTTGTGCATAGTAATCTATTAAAAACATTGCAAAGAAGAAAAGAACAGGTGTATATTTTTTCAGTAATATTATCTAAGGAATGAACTTGGATAAAACATTGAATATTGTATAGACAAAAATATCACAGTGGTGATCAGAGCTGAAAAAAATTTCATAGCCTCCTGTTTATTCACCTGTCGCATACTTTTTTCTATGCATGCGGAGAAAGTGGATGGGTCAAGCAAGATGAGGTTATGGGACAGGTTTGCTTTCTTGGCAGTCTCTCTGTACTCGTGCTGCTCCTGGAAGATGCCCACAGTTTGATGGACCTGCTGCCTGAACCTTGAAAGATATGATATCTCCATTTGAAGGAGCTGCTGAGGTTGCAGACATTTTGTAGTAACTTCAAGGAAAATGTCCTCTGCATAACAAGCACTTCTTTTGCTGCAGAAACTGGCAAGTTTTCAGTATACTGCAGTAAGAAGGAATAATCTGATCACATCAGAAACACACACAACTGGTATAAGGCATTGCAACATTGACCAGCTTTACGAGAAGAAGAGAATGGACGTGGGGAGAGAACGCAGAGCATGGTTTTTGCTCTGCCCTACCATGACAAGGATTTAGCCTTTGTGGTTGATAAGACAAGTTTGTGGAAGAATCAAAGACATGATCCATTGGAGCATCTATGAAGTTCTAATGATCTGTAAAGCAACATGGATGGTTTGGATTGATTATTTGGGCTTGGCTGTGATTTTCTTTGTATGCATGGCTGGAAGCCAATGAGCCCTTGCAGCAGCAAGTGCAGGGTGGTGGCTTTCTGGTGTGATGCAAACAGGGAGACTACTTGTGGATGCAAGTCAGGCTAAACAATAGACATACTCCTCTGCAGTAGGAAGTCTCAAGTCCTTGTATGCCCTTTATTTGAAGTACTTGATACAAAAGAAGGCCATGGGATCTTCAGTACAACATGGCAGTAAGGAGCTTGTTTGTCAGTGCTGCTGTTGGAGTAGGAGTGGGATCTCATGCCCCACCTTACCAACATGTGGGTTCTTTGAGATCCCTAATCCCATTACAACCCTCTGTATCTGATGCTTCAGCATGTACTCAAACAAAAATAAGCACTCATAGCCACACTGTTGCTTGCTTTTCGTCAGGGCTCAGGGAAAGTGATGATAGCTTCAATTCTTGACTCTTTACTACTGACCTACTAAGGAGATTTTTATGATTGATTTACTGGAATGAGGTGATGACAGGGAAGTGTTTAGCTCTGTGTCTCAATTTTAAACAGATTCTTTCTGGAGCTCTTACTGAAGTTCTGTCTTTTGTTTACAGGCTGTGCCTTCCTAACATACTGCGAAAGGGAGTCTGCTCTAAAGGCCCAGAGTGCACTGCATGAACAGAAGACACTGCCGGGGGTGAGTCTAGATTGATAACTTTTTTCTTTAAATGTAAAATAGATTACATATGGAGTTCCCGTCTTGAGTTTGGAAGCATAATGTCTCCAGTTGCTTGAATGATTCACTATTTACATTGTGCTAATAAAACCAAGATACCACCAACCTACCCAAACAGTTTCCATGCATAAAACTGAAAGATTTTTGCTTTTATCAGGAGTCACGAAAACAGTAATTAACTCATTATGAGCTAGATTCTACCAGCTTTACTCAGCTGAGGAAAGGCTTCAGCATTCTGACCACTACGGTGAAATAATAGTGCTCACCAAGTGCTACCTCTTACTATTTTTCTTCTTTGAAGCAAGGTGTGGCAGCAAGAAATAAAGAAAGAGATCACATTATTGAGTTATCACAGAATGAAAACATATTCCTGATGACAAAGTAGTTTGACTCAGTTACTTTAGTATTCAAGCAGCTGTAGCAGATTGGAAAGGCAGTGAGACAAGGAGAAAAGAGAGAGAGGAGAGACGAACACAAGATAATGAGGAAAATTATTCACATGAGCAAGATCTAAGGTTCAGACAACACAAGCAGAACTGAAAATAGAATCAGCATTATATGGGGAAGACCTGCTCTGCTGGGATGGGTTTCCAGTTTAGCAGCAACCGGGAGGAGGGAGAGAGGGAGAGACTATTTAGATTCAGTCAGGGTACATGGATTAGAAACAACTGAGTGCAGTATTCCTGTGTCTGGAATAGGGCTGGTTTCATAGTAACCCAAAAGTCAGTGATCAAGTAATTAAGTGTGGGATCCTGAGGGTTCCAAGTTGCATCTAAACTTAGAGGAAATTGATCTAAAATCTGTCTTTATTAGGTGGTGTTGAATGACTCAATCCAGCATATCTATAACCTACCTTTCCACAAAACCTAAGACACAGTGCTGCTAAAGAAAGTGTTGATTCTGCTCTGCTTGTTTCCATCATCCTGGGTCTATTTACCTATCTCTGTGCCACCTTACCAGAATGTAGATGCCCACGCACTTGCTCATCTACATCTATCTTTGCTTTAAAGGCCATACCTTATGTAAATATATACATACTTCATTCCCTAAAAATACATTTCTGTCAGCTGACAACTCCCTCTGAATTATTGTTTTCTAGAAACTCGTTAGCTGAAGATTGAAAGTAACTTGAGTCATGTTGGAGTTTAGATTTTTCTTTTCTTTTGTTTTATTTCTTTTTTTTCCCTCCTAAGAGATGATGTGTTTGGTTTTTTTCTGGTTTATTTCTCTCTTCTCTGAATGATAGAACTGGACATACAAAAAATGAAAATATATTGGGTAGAAATGTTTCAGATAACATTTTACCTGAAATTTTTTGAAATATGCTTGAAATCAAATATATATTTATCAAAACAAGAGACATGCTTGTGATGAAAAGGATGTTGTGTATTTAAAAGATACTATCTGGAATTCCAGTTGTTTTCACTGAGACTGCTCTTCTAATTGGAAGTCAGACCAGTCACTTCCATATGGAGTTCATATCTTCTCTATGAGGTTAAAATCTCATCCTGAAGTTGTATGATCAGAATATCTTCCAGAAGAGAGTGGGTCAGTGGGACTGAGGGCTCAGAGCTGGGTACTGAGAGCAAGTGATGATTTAGGATTTCTTTTTTTTCTTTTTCTTTTATTACTTCTTTATATGTCCACAGTTCTGAATCTCAGTCTGCATTTTGTAAATTTCAGATCACAAAACTCTTGAAGTTGAAACTGTTGTCATGGACAGTGGCAAAATTCAATCAGCTTTTTCATTAAGATCAAGATTTCTTTCAGAGATTATACACACTGATTCTAGACTACAGGCAAAACATTTCTTCCTCACACATTTATATCATATAGCACATACTGACCATGCTGACTTTAGAAGGCTTTTTCGTTTTGTTTTACAGTTTGAGGTGACACATCAGGATCTGATTGAATTAGGAATGATGATTCCTTTGCCTGAAATACCAACCAAGTTTTTGAGAGTTCTGAGCACTGACTTCTTCCATCCCTTTCATTTCCAGTTCTGTATGTCACAGAATAAAGGTTTGCTTTCCACCATCAAACTCTCTGCATACAGCTTTCTGCCAAGTTTCTGAACTCATCTTCCAAATGATGTCACTGTAGTTTATTTAGGGAAACCAGCCTTGTCTCTTGATAAACTATCATGCCTGGACATTGTTTTATGGTTCTTATGTGAGTATCAGAGAATTATTTATTACTTACCTGACTGTTCTTGATAACATGCACTAACAATATCAAGCATAGTTCATCACCATAAAATAAAAAGCACTCATAAGGTCAAGGGTCTAAGTTCTCATTCACATGAGTTCACAAATGACATATATATAACACCTTCTCTTGACCCTCTACTGTCGGTGACACAAACAGCACTACTGTGAAGGTATTAAAAATAATTAACAAGCCTCGTATAGGAAAAAGAAAATAGTGCTACAGAAAGCAGTTGAATCATGACACCCTTTTGCCATCCCCCAGTAAACTATGTATTTCCCTGCTCTTGCAACACCGCTGTTTGTGTTCTTTGCATTATAAAACACAGAATTGAGTAATTTTTAATAATATGCATGTGAATGCTAATGTATGGAAATGGTGAGGCATGAAGAGTTTGTGTCCAGATTCAGATGACTTGCGTCTTAGCTATATATCACTTTGTTTTTAGTGGAGTGGCTACATGCACGTATTTTACAGTAATTACTTTCTGGATGTGCTTTGTAAGACGACAGAAATATGTTTCACACATTTCTATGTTATATGTGGGACATAAAGTAATCCTGTGGAATAATCAAAAGACTCCCAAGCAGGTTTGACTTGATTAATAAAGTCTTTACAGTACTTTGTTTTTGGGCGGGAAGAAATCATGATAGATATTTTGAAGCAACTAGAATGGAATGTAAAACATAAAATTGTTAGTTGAATCCTCTTCATCTAAATGGATTAGACTATTCTGGGCAGTTTGAAATTGTCTTGCCTAAAACAGGAGGTTAAGGTAGCAGGGTGTTTATCTATGTGTAAAGAGCACTTTGAGAGTGTTGGACGATTCAAATTCTAGCGTTTACTTGTGATTGTTTATTTTACATATAATAGAGTATCTGGATGATGAAGTATATTAGTTCTTTAATAATTTATAGAAATGCTTTGATGTTGCAGTAATTACATTAAAGGTCACATATCAAAGGTAATTTGGTTGAGCAGCTGTGATGGTTTCTCAGAAGCAATCAATATTGCTGTCCGTGGTGCTGATTTCACCAAGGGGACTGCCAGATTAAAGGAGGCTTATTACCAGCCAGCCAGACACGGGGGAAATCAAGAACAGATTGGAGACATGCACTATTCTCTTTCCCCACCTATAATTAACACTGTTCACCATAATCTGCGCTAATCCTTCATAGTGGGAAACCACTTTTTTTTTTTCTCCCTCTCCTTCCCCCTACTCCAACATTATGAAAAGCAACTTAGAGAAGGGAGAGTAAATTGGGGGAGCGGGAGAGAGAAAGTAAAGAAAGTAAAAGTTGACTTACCCTTGGGGCTTCTGATGCTTATATATCTCTCAATGATAAATAGCAATAGCAAAAAAAAAAAACAGCGCAGAGTCTTGAGGAAAGTGATCTAGACAATGAAAGTGCAGGGGATGTGAGAATTATCTGTCTGCAGTTTTGGTATAATATTATCTATTTGCCCCACAAAGCTCCACAGGAAATGAAATCAGGGAAACAAAATTATGTTTTAAGTGTAGTCATTTCGATTACAAATTATAGTGAATCCAACTTTTTCTCCCTTTTCTTTTTTCTTTCTGAAGCGAATGGCAGAGAATAATGCTGAGAAATGTAATTACGCTATCAAGATCTACTTTTATTTATAGCACAAATAAACTGAGCTCATGTATGATAAGCACAGCAGCATTCTTTTTTTTCCAGTTCTTTGTGGCATTCTCAGGCAATGGGAGTGAATAGTCCATGTATACTTGGTTGTAGGCACTGCTTCTTTGCATAATGTTAAAACCTCCCTGTAAGTCTTGCAAAAAAATAACTATGAAATTAAGTAGCTAAGAAACTGTTTACCTCAGCAATCTGCAAGGCTTATTCAGCCTGGGAAGTAGACTGGGTTTTCTCACTGTATCTATTCCCTTTGAAAGGGAGAGTGTTACTACTGGTATGCTAAATTTCTCAGTCCATAACATAATCAGCTTTCTTCCTAACTTTTCTGATATCCTTTGTCTCTTCTGCCATCTAGAAAAAATTCATTCTACTTTATTCATTATATGCAAAAATATGCATCTTTAACATGAGAAGACAGGTAAGCTCATAAAAGTCACATTAAACCCAGTCTTAAACCAACAAAAAAGATCCCTCTCTAATGAAACTAAAGTTGTTTTTAGTTTAAAAAAAAATAAATGTTTTTCAATGTTATTTGTCTTATCTGGCTCAAAATCTTATGTATATGAGAGGAAAGACACCTGAGCATGAGTGAGGAGAGGAGAGGGTGTCTTGCAAAATCTAGCTTCTCTTGAATCTTCGTAATAAGGCTTATCTAATATAGACATAGGTGTCATGTGGATTTCAGAAGTCCTGGACGTATAGCATATATTTCATTGTTCAAGCAGATCTTGCTGTAATTGTACAGTCTTACTGTGTTTTTTCAATGTTTCAAAGCTTTTTCCAAAAGCTTGTTAGAAAACCATTAAACCACGTATCATCCTGCACACTGTGTTATGCTAAAAATGGTGTTATTTTCCCACACCTTCCCATTTCAAAAGTTTTCTCTACCAATGTAAATTGCAATTTGGTCAGCAGTGGCAGGCTGGATGGGTTCCATTGATTA
>NW_010204141.1:80572-98537 GCF_000695765.1 Mesitornis unicolor
TGAACACACAGCCTGCTCACCATGCCCTTTAGATTTTGAAAGAAAACACATTTAATTGTTCCCTTGGGAGAAACATGTCTGTTTTCTGAAGTTAAAAATGAAGATGAAAAAGAATAAAAACAGATTTGAGGTAAGATATTTTCAATAAAAACAGTCCTGTAGAAATACTCCAGTGCAAAAATCTTTGGGTGTCAATGTCATAGATAAATAGATTTATTTTTTTTTGTACCCCTTGTTTCCTCCTTCTGACTGACCAGCCAGTAAAAGGACTTTCGGATCTTGCTTTTGGGAAAGGAAGGGACAAGAGAGAGAGAGGAAACCATATGCACTTTCCATTTGCTAAAAACCCCTGTAGTTTGACAGTGCTGTGCTGTTCACCAGATGAGATGAAACACCTGGGTCCTATCTGCTTGGTAAACATTAAAGTTCCATTTCACTAGTTAAAGATTGGCTTCTGTATCCCTATACAGCAGCCTCTAGAATACAAAGTAAACTCTCTCTCTGCCACCCAGTCCAAAGAGCTTTGGAGGAAAAGAATACAGTGCAAGCATTCTGACAGGAAAAGTGTGTTAGATGCATACTGCTATCTCAGCTGAGACTGCTCTTTTCATTACATTTGTGGTGGCTATCAAGTTTAGTTTGATATGCAAAATGGGAATAAGGTTTCTGAGTTGTGTTTGAGATCTGATGGCAATTTAAAAATGGTGTGCAAAAAATAAATTATAAAGGTAGCATTGTCTTGTCTTTCTAATTTGACACCTTTTGGCTCTTAAAGGACGATTTCCAAGTTATTCAACAAAAGCTTTTGCTGGACCTTTATTTGCTTTATGTGTTATTCAATGACAACTTTTCTCTCTGACGTGTCTGCCATAGGAGGATCAATCTAATTTTATGTACAACTGTAAAGATGAATGATAAGTAGAAAGGATCCAGGCAAGTACAAGCTGAATAAATTATAAAGGGCAAATGATGACAGGACTGGGGGTCCCAAGAGACAGTGATATGATAACAGAAACTAAAGACGAATTTATGATGGATGTAGTTAGCGTGTACTGAGGCTGTTAATTCTTCAGGGTAGTTTTACAACTTCTTGTGATTGGAGCAATCAAAGTATTTCATTTTAAAGAGTTGCTGTATATTTTCACTTGTCTGTTCTGCATATTTGTATGTATGGCCTTATTTATATGCATAGCAGCAAACTCCCATAGGCTAGTCGAGCTTACCTCCCATCAAAGGGCCCCTATTCTCCAAATGATAATGCCACTGTTTATGCATAAATAAATAGATAATGTGTAACAATGTGAGGGCAAACCTGGATCTCAAAAAAAAAAAAGTTCCCACTTTCACAGAACACAGCAATCAAATCTTTTCAGGTCCTGCGAGTAGCTGAACACCTTCAGCTATCTTCAAAGACAAGTCTAGAGACTGAGTTAGCTCACAGATCCCTGATGAAAAATTATATATAACAAGTTTCAGGTAGGTCAAATTTTGGGCTTAAGCTACTTTAAGAGCAGCTGATGCAGCATCATAAAGTTAGAAGCAAATCTGATCTTGGAGCAGTTCTTGATTGCATTTCATTCATACTCTTATTTCTATCTCTTGTTCCTTATTATTAAGGATATTTGCATGAAAATGATCCTTTTTCCTTCCTCTGAAGGGTTGTCTCTTGTCTGTGAGTAATGCTTACTCTGGCCTACATTTGTGAATGCCATGGGTTTGATTCTGACTTCATTTACACAAGTGTAAATCAGCAATGATCTGATTGAGGTCAAGGGATTTATATGGCGTAGGAAAGAGCGGACTCAGCTATATTTGTCACTGCTGAAATGATGTCATCGTGAACAGCACCATAGCTCTAAATGAGGAAATATATTTCTACCACAAATCTTTGCATCCAAATATCTGATCTCACAAAACACCGAGCATTCCTGACACCTGCTGGGCCATTCAGTAGTTCCCACAGGCTTTTTACTAGAGAGAGGCCCCAGCTCCAAACTACAGAGATTAAAGATGGTCAGTGTCTTGGTGTTTCAACAGTGTTAGCCATCAGATACTAACTAGTTGTAATCACTGGGTTTCCAGTTGCATCACCCTACTGATTCAAGTGGTGAAGGGATATGCCCAGGAATAACTTACAAACTTCTTACCCCATGTTCTCATTTACAGAGAGACAGAGGAAGAGAAGAGCAGACACCCTTTAACAGTCAATTTACTTTTCATCTGTTCAGTCATATGGATGACAATGTGTGACATTACCTAGTCCAGAGGTCATTGTTCATAGCCTAACCTTTCCATAAACACCCACTTCCCATATTTGCACTATGTAGTAATGGACAAGCAAGTGCTGAACATGATCTGTAAAGCAAGGCCAACGTACTCTTGTAACAAAGCACTTAGATGAAGATGCTTTATAATTATGTGATTTGGACTTCCACCTGTGGCAATATGCTAACCTATACTATAGGTTTACCAGTGGCGGCTGTATTTCTCTTTGTTTTCCTTAGTGTAAGCTGTCTGCCCTGTGTTTCTTCATGCAGTATATACACATCTTTAAATCCTTCAGATACAGAAATTATTATCACTGGATTCCATGGATGTGTGTCTTGATCTAGCTTAATTTAAATAACATGTATAATAGCAATGAAAACACAAATCCAGACTTGAATGCTGTGGAGTGATTATAGAAGAAGGACTTAAGTCTTACCTGAAACATTATTTCTGTTAGTGCTTCTTATGCTATGTAGGTTATGAACATCTAAGCATTTTGAAAACAGACTTTCAATTGCAGTGTAGATAGGCTGCAAACCTTATCATATGAAATCCAGCCACTGGCTGCAGATCTTTCAAAAAAGCTGTGTATCCTTTATTAAGTAGTCTATAAGCATGATTCTTGCATTAAGCTTAAAACTGTGCTTAAAGTTAAAACACCTTTTAAAGAACTAGCTAAGCTAGAATGCTTCTGGGAGTGGCAAAAAGTGTCCCATCTTTCCATTTACAGATAATTTTTGATAGGACTTGACGTGATGTAACCTATTTAGCTTCTGCACTTCACTTCTACTGTGCTTTTACTTTGGCAGGGAGGAAATGGTGGGGAATGACTGACCATGAGATTGCACTATCAGTGCAGACAAGTAGATATCTGAAGTGACTTTGCTCTGTTGAGTAGTTGCAGTGAGAGACTTACAGTGGCACTGCATGTACGAGTTGCTGCACTTGGCAGGTTCCCAGCAACATCAAATCTCTCTGATTAGTTTCTGTAAGTACAAGGACAAAATTAAGCCTAACCTATTTTTCAAAGAAGAAATGCGCATTTCCCATTTTTCTCTTTAATGGGAACTTCTTATATCTTGTCTGCCATACTTTTTCTCCCTTCCTCTTCCCACCATTTCAATCCTTAAAAAAATAATCTTTTAAAAATACAACTCCTTTTAAAAACTTGTGCCTTCAAATTTCTTCAAGTTCTGTACCATGTTTTGACTTTGATATGCATCCATTTTCAGCACCAAATGAATCCTATGGCACTAGAATGAAGTCTTTCCGTTCTTTTCCCCTTAGGTATGATAAAATACAATCCTCAAAGCCTCTGCTACTTTCTAGTGCATATTTTCTTTGGCATGTTGCAAAAAAAATACTGTTTTGATCACTAGCTTTGTAGACAGGTTTTGGCAGAGCAAGTCTTGTCCAGCTATAACTAATCCATTCCAAGCTCAGGTTGCTCTTTCAAACAGATGGAGTGAATTTATTTTCCTCTTGTTCTGTGAATGGCTCAGTCATTTTTACGCTACTATAGTGACTTTGCATGGTAAATATGTAACTTATAAGACATGCTGGCATGAGCTTCTGATTTCATTTATAGCTTTGATCAGTGGAATAGCATTTTGTTTCCAGGGTGGTAAAACTGGAATCAGATTTTCTGAATCTTTTTATTTATGGCTGACTTACTGTCAAGGTCTTCCTTGGTAAACATCTGAGACATTGCTTCTGTCTTTTACATTACTTTGTGGAGTCCTTTCTCAATAAACGCACACCAGTGCCTCATGTCTGGCCGAACAACACATTCTCCTTCTTTTCTCTTCTGTCCCATCCCACTCTGCACGTCTGTCCTTGCTATCTCTTATCTCCTTTGTAGATTTGCTGGAAACATTACCTTGTTGTTCACATAATGCCTGCCTAGTGAAATGAGTTGAGTTTACAGCTTCTGAGGAGGAATGTCATACTTTCCAACTACTGCTTGGGAAATCACGTAATTTTTCCAAACAGAGGAGTATACTTAGGTTACTGATCCTTTTCAGGTTTTGTGACACTACACATATAGGTACCATATTTGGCTCATTGTAAATCTGATCTAACTTAAAATTATGAGGGTTAGTATATGCGAGCTTTTCAGTGTATGTTCATGTTGGCCAAAATAAACGAGGCAGCCAGGAGAAGGGCGTTCATGAAAAGTTTTCTTGCCTGTTCTTCCTTACAGGAACTGGGGAGTGACTAGAGATTGATTTCTGTGCCCATGCTTATTTTGCACAGAGGAAGGAGGTGGGCTGTGTGGAGAGTGAGCCTTGCAGGCTAGTTGTCATGGTGGTAGCAGCTTGCAGCTCCCAGCTTTTTACTTTTTTTTACCACTGAACCTTCACATTTCTTGATGTTACACACAATTTCACCTGGCTGGGGAGAGACTAAGACATTCCTGGGGAAGCTAGGCACAACATATTGCTAGAATCGAACAAGCAGACTACTGCTGAGAAGATTCTGAGAAAATGCATATATATGTGGGCTCTGTGTGGTTTTTGTAAACTATAGTACAGGCTTTACAAATGTTGATAACACTATAAAGAGTAAAATACAGATGTGACACTCTTCAAAGACAGTGTCTCACATTCCAGTGGAGGTCCCAAATTTGTCTATATTGGCATGTGTTTCTCTTTTATTTTTATTCTATTAAGCCCTAAACCTTTTCCATCAGCAATCTGAACCAAAGCTGCCATAGCACAGTGGTAATGCCTCTAAAGTGAGCCTGTCCAAACTAATTTCATTGTCCTTGTTGAGTGAAGTGCAACAATTAAGCAGACAGCACAAATGGGTCCAGATAAATTGGGTATTTACAATTATTTCAGTTTGGATAATCTAATGTGATGTTCATTGTGCAGCTAAGAAATACGTTTGCCAGTGCTTGGGGGAGGGGGCTCTCATTCTCTACTCTTGTGTGCTGGGTGTAAATTCAGAGTAACTCCATGGTCTCTTACAGTGTTTAAGCTGCCTCCCTTCAGCTGTGCTTGCATTTTAGAGATATAGCCAGGGGAGGCTGGAAGGTCACATCTTTTTTCTTTTTTTTTCCCAGGCAAGGGTTGTGTTGTTGAACTCATTCACTATAGGGAATCCAGCTTTGTTTGAATGCCTCTTTGCTCTCCAGCACTGAAACTCTTGACTGACAACTCGTGTTACTCTCCAGATCTGGCATTGCTGCTGACTTTCTGGATAGCATTGCAATCAGATCCTCTCATTACCAATGCCTCACATCCTTGGTATTAGCACCGTGGGGCTGTATTCTGGCTTTCCACCAATTCCAGCTGAAAACACATAACAATCCCAGTTGAAAGACGGGGGATTTACACCAGCAGATCAACACTAAAAGGCAGGTCACTGTTACTTTCTGCTTCATTTCTTTGCAGGATACATTGCTTCTCCTTCCTTTCTCCTGGTGTTCATGTCCCGTTCCCTGCTCCAAGCAAAACACTGTGTTGTTGGCCAGTCTTCACGAGCTTAACCACATTTGGGCCCCATGTTTTTCCTGCAGACCCTGGAGTGTGCAGTGCCTAGGCCTTGATTATTAGTTTACACAATAAATGAAACCCATTGAAAGAGGATAATCAGAGCTAGGAGAAGGCCACCTTACTTGTTATCTTAGGAGGTTATGTTAAGCCTCTGTAGTTATTAATCATGCTTTCCCATGCAGATAGCTGAAGATTAAGAGTCACATTTATCCTCTTTGCTCCTCATTCTTCTGCACTAATGTGCAAATGCTCTCTATAATAATTGTTATTATGTTTATTCATCGCCCATGCAGTCAGCCAGGACTGCTCCTGAGATGTTGCTTGAAGTCCTGCACCTATCCTCGGTGGTTCGATGATACAGATCAGAGCCACTGGAGGTCTCTCCATTTATATGCTGGAAAAATCCTTGAGAGTCCTAGAAAGTCTCTGCTAGCTGTTATTGAATTGCAGTATCTTGTCCAGAGGCCAAGAGATTTCTGAACTGAAGCCGACACTATTGTAAGAGCCAAGTTTAACAACAATCCGCTTGATTTCACTTGCTCTGCCTTTTAATACTGGCTCTAACCTTGAACTTAGACTAAGATGACATGCTACCTCGTGGCTTTTTGAAATCTAGCCTAATGCCCTCTTAACGAAAATGAATGACCTTTTTTTCCTTACTTCATTTTTAAAGCACTTAAATCAACCAGGGCAAAATTAGATCTGCACCAGGTGGGTTCAACAGTGTTTTAAAAAAAAATATTTTTAAGCATTTATTCCACCATAGGAAATTTGTTTTTTGTGATATAACTTTTTTCTCTAGAAGTATTTCTATTTTCTCTCATTCTCTTTCTGGTGTACATGTGTACACACACACACACACACACACACGCACACACACACACACACAAATAAAGCAGCTCCCTAGAAAACTTACATCAAAACCCAGGTACTTGGAGAAGATGATTGGAGTCTTTTCTGCCCAGAAAGACTTTAGTCATGGAGCATTTGTTTCAGTAAAATTATGGTTAAAGTAACAACTAGCAACTAACTCCGTTCAGCATATAATGAGTGTACAACCAACCAGTTGCTGGTCGCACCAATGTACAACTACTTCATCTGCTTGCCCACCTATTCCTTTTCCTTGTGTCCATTATCATCTTTATAGAACTGTGCTTCAGTTTTCCTCTTGTTCCACTTAAAGAAAACTACTTTTCTGTAAGTGAGTTTAGCTTCTGAAGTAGAGACCAGGTCAGTAGTATAGAGAAATCCTAAACCAGTAAGTTCATAATATCTATCATGCAAACTTAAAATCACCAGTTCATCCAGTTGCTAAAACCTGGATTTGCTCTTTTGAACCTAGAGTGTGAGTTACCATATATGTCAGTATGTCCATCCTAAAATTACTTTTTAACATGTGAGGAAGAGCACGTTTCCAGAATGAACAGTTCATACCATTTCTCCTTTGGCTAAAGCAAATAAAACTCCTAATGCTGATTATGTCAGAATATGTAGGGTCTTTACATGGTGTAGTGAGAGGAGACTAAGCAAACAGACTGGAAGTTTACTGTAGCTAACCTTAGATTTCATTAAGATGTTGGCAACTCCTCAGTTGTCTGTCTCTAAGTTGGCCTCCTTTATCTTCCTTTAGTTGGGAAAGTGAGGCCATGAGAAACTGCAGAGAAAATACCTACAATAAAGTGTTGTTTTGAGGGCTGAAACAGGATCAGAATTTAGGAGGTCTAGACTAATACTTGCCTATGTGACAGAAGTCAACGAATCCCCCTTTGCCTTGATATCTTACTTACAAAATGGAGCTAATTAACCTTCCTCCACTGGTACCTGCTTGAGTAGTAGAAATTTAGAGTTCTCCAGAGTAGGATTTTTCCTTTTATATGCATCAGTGTTTGTGTACAATACTTAGCAGTGACAACTCCTGCTTTTGACGACAGTATCCTAGACATTCCTGTGATGCTTACAAAGGATGATAACTGTGGGGAGGGAAAAGCTTTCTTCCAATATAAGGTGATGGCTCAGGATGAGTCTTGCCTTTCAGAAAGTGACTGTCTCTTTCCTCTTTCTCATGATTGACCTGAAAATAAATAAAAGAAGAATGACATTCTTACTGTTGTGTTTGTTGTTGCTGGTTTTTTTTTAAAGTGCCAAAAGAAAGGAGAATTTCTCTTAGTCTCATGCTGTACTTATTCATACTGTATGTGACATCTGTAATAAATTTTGGGCCAGATATACATTTCAATAAAAGGAGAAATCCTACATACTGCCCTATGATTTTATTAGGGTCATGTCAAAAATAATAGAGACTATTGTCACTGCACTGAACCTCTGCATTGTATTAAGTATTCTTCACTTCTTTCTTCTATGCTTCTCTCCAAGATGTAATACAAGATGCTTATCATGTTCTACCTCATCTCTCCAAAGGGCATAGAAAAGGAAACTGGTTAGCAGTGAGCAAGGCTTCTCAAAAGTACTCTAACATCAATGAGCACAGGGAAAAGGTGGAGCTTTTGCATTGTCTTGCTTGATCATGTGTGTCCTTTCCCCCTATTTGGGTGAGAATTGCAGGAGGGAAGAATGGGTTTTGTCGAGCGGAAGTTTATTTTTTTCTTGTTATTACTTCATCAGGAGGTTGTTTTTTGGGTTTTTTGTGAATGAGCAGTGTTCTGGGGAGAGATGAGGGAATGACACACTGTCATATGAAAGAGATGGTCCTAGATACATTCCTTACAGTGTTGTCTGCCCATGCTGCTCACCGGTGCACAAACTTAAGGCACCTGCCTGTATGCAGAATAGGTGATATCAGTGTTGTCTTAACACTGAGTGAGATTCCCTGCCATAGCTGTACATTGTCCACCCACAAGAAAAGTTCACATGCTATCACAGACCTGCATCCACCTCTGACCTATCTACATCTAGGGATGTCTCTTGGCCTTGATTGCCTTACACATCTTGCCCTACCAGTTCTGTGTCAGTTCCTGCAGCAATGTTGGAGTACTCCTCCAGGAGTCCTAATCTGCCTACCCTCTTGTATACCAGCATCTGTTTCTGGCCCTCAATAATATTTTCAGCATTGAGCCTCAGTCAAACCTTATTCATGTCTGGTGGACAACTGGAAACAAGGAGGAGAGACCACTGAATTTAATTTAACTTATGCCTCGCAAAAGGCTTTGAAGTCAGGTCATGTAGGTAAAGGAATTATTTGCTTCAATTTTCATGCTCAAAGGTGATCTGAGATGTTTTCACTGAATGTCTTCTGTTTCTGCATTGCATTTTCTGAGGTAGATGGTGAAATCTACTTCTCTGCAGGGGTGTGACACCTGCTATCCTCTGTCCAAAGCCTGGTTTCACTTAACTTCAAGCTTCAAGGATTCAGTGTCATCTGCTGGCTACCACACACTTGCACTTTTCTTCCCTTTCCTTCTGTCCTCTCCCTTCTTTTTCCAAAGCCTAGTGACATCCTTTGCTATATTTGAGGTGCTAGCATAGATCAAAGTCCTCTCAGGATCAAACAACGTGCTGCATACAATCCTTATGGTTACAAACAAGGTCTTTCACTGACAGGAACACATTTCTGTGCTGCATTTTCAGCAACCTATCAGACTTGATTCAAGGGTAGCTTTTGATTTCACAAGGAAACACTCTTCTGCCCTTCCCCCCAATTCTTCAGAAGGAGGAGGAGGGGAAAAAAGGCTTAGTTTGGTGGAAAGAAAAGGGAGAGAAACTTCCTTGAAACTTTGAAGAGAGGTTTAATGTAGCCTTGCTGTATGCTTTGTTTGCTGTATCAAGCAGAAGATAGAGAACTTTAATGGAGGATAAATGTTCGTAATGTAAAAAGCAAGACAGGACTGATAAATTTGCCTAAGTGCTTGTTACATAATTATGACAGTATTTTTTAATATCTTGTGCTTCTCACTTCCCTATCTTACTGGGAAATAGTTGTTCAAGTAGCCCTTCAATACATCTTTTGTTGTTTGAAGCCATAGGTTGGTCCAGAATATATTTTGAAAGTTTGATAATTTATATTCCATACAGAATAATAATTGCTATAGTCAACTATTGCCTATCAATCTTTTCTTCTTACAGCTTGAGTTGCACTTCTGGAAAATTAAGTGACATAGGCATTAAGAATTGAATGCAAATAGTAATTCTGCAAATTCTATTAGTAAAATTTCACATTAGTTTTCAGTACTCAGAAAACACTATTTGTGTTTTTGTTGCATTTATCTTTCAGAACATTTGATAAAAATCCTTCTAAGTTATTTCCAAATGACAATTCTGCTTGGACTTTGGAAAAAAAGAACACCAACATTTTTTCTTTGCCAATTCCTTTACAGTCAGTAAAAGACAAAAGTAAGGAGGGTAAGCATTAAGTAATGTCCTTCTCTGCATTAATGCAAGAAAACCCATATTACGGCTAGGAAAAATAATTGCTGATTAATATTCCTGAACTAATAATCTTCATACCCCATAATTTGCATTTGAGTATTAAAAATCAATCAATAAAAAGCTCTTTTTAATACTTGAGATCACGGTTGTGACTGTTTACTCATAGTGTTATCAGGTTTGATACTGTTCTGGTTCGTCCTGATATATAGAAAGAAGCACTCACTTATAAGTGGCATACAGATGAAACATATTGTTTTCAATAAGAAAATTAGAAATACTCCCTTGATGCCCACTTCATCAGGGTCTGTTTATTTGCCAGAAGAGTTTTAGTTTCATTCCTATCTGGTATTTCTCTAATCCTGAGCATCCACTCTTCTTAAGGTACAAACAGCTGGCACACAGGTCCTCAGAAGATAGGAAAAAATGCAGATGATGTACTCCGAAAAAAATGTTTGTCAGTAAGTAAAAGACATGAACCCATTTCATTCTGTGATTACTCGTTACAGGATCATACGCTTGCTGGCTTGCCTCAATGGCCTCTTCTCTAGAGTCCATGTAAGGTAAATAACTGTTAATTTCCCCACTGCATCAAGCATATTTTCTATCTTATCTAAAGTGGGAAGGTGCTAGTCCTGCTCTGAAGAGTGGATTTGGTTGTTGGTTTGAATGAGACATTCAGGAGACTAAGTTCTCTAATCAGCACATACTCAAAGCGAGAGGGCAGTGTGCCTTTCCCACAGTAAATTCCTTCCTTTCCTCATGTGCTTCACAAAGCAAACTGCGCAAGGGTCTAAATTTCTTTCACAAGTAAAACCTTCACTGGTCATTACAGATAGCTGATGTGGTAACTCAAAAGCACAGAAAAACAGGATAAAAATTGTTAAAATAATTATGAATTAATATTCTTGACTGAAAGTCCAAACTTTCACAGGGCATGAAACGGCTATGCAAAATAAACAGTAGTGTATACATATGCACTTTGATATGTGGAATTGTGTGTAATACTTGTGAGGCACAGAGGGATATGATGTGAACTTCAATAAGTTTATCTAAATGTGAACAAATCATGAAATATGTTCTGTGGATGGCTGTCCACCTCTAGATCACAAACTCACCTCCTTGCATATCCTCAAAGAAATATAGACAACAGAAAATCTGGGAAAATAGTTTCATGGGAAATATGAAAGCTGGCATAGTTAAATGGAGTTAAAATTTGACTTTTTTTAATGAATTAATTAATAGTTTTTCCGATTCTCTATGAAAATCAGCATATTAGAAACCTCCTTCAAAAGTACACTGAATCAATTTCATGTAACGAAAACAGCTTCATTTAAATGAGAATACTGCTTGTAATTCTAATGAAGATTTAAATTTATGAAAACAAAGAAAAAGAATTATTTTAAAGTTGTTTAAAAGAGAAGAAGGACCCTCACTAGAATGGAATACATCAAGAAATGCAGAAACACTTTCAGTGGGGGAGGAAAGGACTCTAATGGGAAGAGACTGGTAAAATCCTGTTATGTTATGCTCTCTAGATTATGACCCAAACTGACTGGACCAACTCTGAGTAGTCTTCAGACGGCTGGCACAGGAGGGACTTGGATATGTCTGTAAAGAAGTGAGAAACCACTTCTCTCTGGAGTACCGGGTACTCCATAAACATGTTGGAGCTTGTGAGATCTACTACAGCAAGATGATGCATCTAGTAGCATATGGCCCATGTGTACGTGTATCTGCTTGCTGCTGACTCACTGTTGCCTCCGTAACCAATGCTCACGTGCCTTGGAGAGGTCGCCTCTCCATGTGTAGAGTCCCACTGGTTTCTGATGTCATCCTGTGAGTCCACGGGATTAAGCAGTTGTGTAGAAAAACTAGAGGCTTTCTGAAGCTGAAATTAAAGCACAATTTTACTTTTCCAGAGGGAAGAAAATGAGGAGGCTCTTCAGGTTTTATCTGTTGCTGGTTTTGATATCTCTCTGCAGATTAGTCAATTATGAATGACTCACTTCTATGCAGAGAATCCAACTTAGTACTGGGGGGAGGGATGAAGTATACTGGATTTTTTGGCAATAGCTGGATAGATTTTTCTTAAATATATGTTCAGTATATGTTTTGTTCTGCTTCCACTGGAACCAATGAAAAACCTTCACCTGGATTCCCTGGAACTAGATATTAGTCAATGACATGATAAAGCACTCTTTTTGACTGAGCTATCCATAGTGCTCATTCTTAGTACACATGGGAGGAAGTGGAACAAGGCTTAGTAAGCTTTCTCCAAGTCTCATTAACTATAGAGCTCTTCTATTTCTAAGGAAGCTGTTGTTCTTATACTGGGAAGCTGGTGGGAGTTGTGCAGTGAGTAGGTGAATACAGTTCTCAGAATCTGGCTTCATTGTGGCAGACATGCAAGTTAAACTGGAAAATGCAGCCATGTGATTTGACTTTTAGATTAAGCTAAAGTGAGTGTGATATTCTGGCACTGCAGTGTTTTTGTGTAAGCTCACTGATCTCAGCCTCTTTATCCATCTATTACCCTTCTCTCTCTCAGAACCTCTCTCTCTGGGATTTAGTACTCTAACTCTAGGCTAACTGGTTTGGCTGTCAAAGGCCAAAGAGAGTGCAAAATAAATTGTAGGGATCTTTATAGACATCCAAGGCTGTCCTACATTTTTGTGAGTGTATTCAGTATCAGCTTTTTCCCATAGTTCACTGACTCTTTCATAATGTAGAGAGCCTGATGCGTGATCAGGCTCTGGTCCTCTGTTGGACTTGAGTGGGAAGGGTGAATGAGACTATTGCCCATTGGTTTTGCCATCTCACCTGAAACATTCACAAGCTGGCTTTGTGCACAGCCATCTGGATAGTTAAAGTTATTTGAATTGCTGAACTGCACAAACCTGATTAATTTGAGATTGAAAGCAAGAATTCTGCCTCCTTGTGCTGTAGAGATGTAGACTGTGGCACTGCTGCTGTAAGCTGGGTAGGGCTTTGTAGCTTAGATGCTCACCTGTAGCCAAGCTGGCTGGATGCTGTTCACCTCAGGTACCGCAGACATCTGCATAGGCTTTTACTATTCTTTGCATCCGCAGAGCAGGTATTAACACTTTGAACTCCTGTTCTTATACCTAATAATCCAACTTGACAGATGATAGTGTTTCTTTTGTCAATTCTTGTCTGTGTTTCCTGGGTGGCCCTCTGCAGGGAGTGGAAAGTTTGGAGCAAGGTGGACGTAGTACCCACCTCAAGAACGTGTGTGCAGGCTGCTCTATGCTGTCTGGAAGTGAAAGGTTCAAACCAAACTTTCAGGCAAGCTCTCCATGGGAGATGGAAATAAAAGCATTGGGACTTTGGTATCTTTCCTTGTGCTTAGCAACTTAAAACTCTGGCCATTCCTGTTCTGCAGTAAATAGAAGCAGTCAACTCATCCACTGATTTGGTTCTCAGTGATCCTAGGAAGAAATACAACCCTATCCTGGGACCTGAGGTTTTAAGTTTGTTCCTAGGTTAACTATCAGAAATATGAATGATATTGGGCAAATCATATTGCCTTTCTGAGGCTTGGGCTTTCATCTCTAAAAGGAAGACAAAACTCTTGGACTCTTTCGTAAAGTGGTGTAGAAAGATCAAGTATTTATTACCAGGTCCACTGTCCCTGCTCCTGCACAGGAGGAATCATAATTTTTATCTTAACCATTTCACTATTGTCAGATGCTGGCAAGAATTGCTAATACACTGACTGTTTTCCCTTGTCTTAGCTTTTAAAAACTATAAGCCCTTAAAATAAATTTGAAAAACACTAACCAAGCAAAAACCTGAATTTATCATCACCTGGTAGGTCTGGATAGGGCTATTCATGAGAACAGTCCAAAGGCCTTCACCTTGACTTCTCAACATAGTTTGATGTGATTTTAATCTGATTATTAGATTCCCAGTACATCTTGCAAGCTTGTAAAAGATACATTGCTGGCAGAAACATTTTCGTTACTGGGGAAACTTTTTGTTGTTGTTGATGTATGTGTTGCCTGCCATAAATACTCATCTGAGAGGCAAAGGTCATTTGGTAGCTGCTTAGCAGCTTTACTTCCTGAAATGAAACTCGAGTGTGTTGGATCTTCAGCAGAAAGCAGGGGGTGTAAAATAGATGAGGGAAGATCTGTTCTTTAGCATTGCAGCAGCCAGATTATTTTCTGGTCTTTTTTTACCTTGGTGTTATGCTTTGTTGTTTTCCACTTTGTTTTGGTTTTTTTTTTTACTCTTAATGTTTAAGTTCCAGTAAGAGGCGCAGAAGACATAGCCTTGGTAACTAAGCCCCTTGTGTTTATTTACAGGGCTGCACAGTACAGCCTGTGGCATTAAGGGATGCACTCTCAATGCCATGACCTTCTCCTGTGCTAGCCCAGGGGATTTATCTGCAGAGCAGCAGATGCAAATTTAGGCTTGTTTGCTAGGCTAACCAGAATAATTTGGTAACCAAGGGCAGTGGGTAATCAAGCCTTGACTTAGGAATTTCATTATGCGTACGGAAGCAAGCCTGAAGATCAGACTGAGATTCTGGTGTGTGCTTGGTGTGCAACCTGAATGCACCCTGATCAAAAAAATCAGTTCAGCCCCTGTGATCCATTCAGTTTTCAGTTTATTTGTGTAGGTACCAAATTCTTCTGGGGCTTGTAATATCTTTACAAACCTCAGTGGCCCGAGTGACACGGTAAATCAGATTAGGTAATATTGCAGCAAGTGGTCACTCTAAACTTCTTTATTTATTATATTTGGGGCATGAACTTTTTTTCTGTAGACATTCTAACTAACCTCAGTATAGTGTCATCTTGTTTATGAATCTTCCACAAACTTGTTTTGGGATCAATATTGGGGCGAAAATGTTGCCACTGTTGTAGCCAACAGATCTGTTTTGTCCTTGGTGCTTGAATGACATTCAGTTCAACTGTGCAGGGATTAATTCACATATATATGTATACACACACACACATATATATACACACACACAAACATTCCAAAGAAAACCTCAATAACAACCAAAAAAGAAGAGCCTCAAATCTGTCATTTAGAGCAGGTTTTCATAAAATATTTTTGAGAAATTAGCAGTTTTGGTCATGAAAACAGGTGCCATCAGCAGCAGAGACAGAACTGCTGGAGTAATAGCAGCTCTTGGTTACAGGACCAACCATCTATACCACCTTCCAGCAGTGAGCAGCAAGTGCCTTGTGACATGTGATTGTAGGAGCTACCTGTGTGTAGAATCTGTAGTGCAGCCCAGTTCACTTTTAAAATTGTGACTATTTCCTTTCCTGTTCAAAATATAAGGTGCTGTCAGATCTTACAAGCAAAGATGATGAAAAAATAAGCAAAAAACCTAAAACATTTTCTTCTCCTGGAAAGCACAGAAACATTTTCTGAAACAATATTGCTTTCAACTTATTTCTTATTGTAATGATGTCTCAGATCCAGGACAGTATTTTGGCCAAGATGTTCTGTTTTGATGACATCTGGGAATAAAATCCAATAAGTAAACCTGTTCTGAAACTGGTAGAAAACTCTCCTCTAAAATCACTTCTAAGCACTGCATAATGTGCACGATATTCTTCTCTTAAAATGTTGGTTTCTTCACAGGAAAGAAATGCACTTCAAAGCCTTGACATGTCTGTGAAGTGAAGTGGTGTTTTTCTGGCCGGCTTTGGTTATGAGTGGTCACACAGATGATCTCTGGCAGACTGACATTGGTAGGCAATTGTTGGTGCAGGTTGTGTGCTGCACACCTCAGCTGCTGACCTCAAGGAAAACTCTGTGTGTAGGTGACGTACCATGACTTATCGTGACCCAAGCTGACACACTGATGCTATGGGACAAGTGGTGTCACCCAGCTCCCAGCACCCAGCAAGTCTGGACCTTTTGCTCTGTAGCATAACTAATGAGCTGTGCCTAGCTTTCTGCTTGTGTAAGGAAATTTACCCCAACCGCAATTACTACTTTACAAAAAAAACCATGGATGCCTGAGTCATACAGTGACATTTTGTGACCATGGGTATGATTCATCTGCTCTAACTCCAGCCTAATGAAGGTTAAATGTTTGGCTTTCTTCTGTGACCATTGAAAAACAGTAGTTGAATGTGGCCAATCATCCCACCTCTTCCATTAAGTACAGAGTGACCCAAGACCAATGGCTTAGGCTGTCTCAGTGATTTTAAGTGAAACTCCCCTACAATGTGGCTTGTGAATTAACTCTGATGCCCTGACGCTGTACAAACCAGTAGCCAGTTCTCCAGAATGAAGCTGGTCAGAAGTGGGTTTTCATCCTGTTAGCCCTGATGCTTAGAAGATTTAGCATTATGTTGCATGTATAAGCTCTTCACTGTCTTTATTAAACTATCTGAGGCAACTTCATATTTTCTTTTAGGATAAACTGGAGGTAATGCAATGTGCTTGTTTTAATTTGCAAGGTTAACTGATCTAATTATCTGTGTGTGTTTATTTAAATCCTTTCAAGCACTAGGCGATTGCAGGTGACTGCTTTGTATTCCACCAACAGGAAATCTCTTAAAGTGAGATGATATAGCTCAGTGGGTCTTCTTGTATAAATGATTTTCTAATAATGTATGAATTTATTAAAGACAAAGATAAATAGAGGTTTTATTTACATTAAACAAATTCACAAGGAACTATTTTTTTCTTAAACTGAGAAGACCAAATGACACTTACTTTTACTATGTTAAAGGATTATTCATATTCTACAAACACCATGTTAGACAACAGCATGTTGGGTCAGACCTTTTGACAGACAATTCCATTCTTGTGTCAGGCAAGTTTTTTAGTGTTTGTGAATTAATATTTTTGCAAAGCCCCTGAAATGTAAAAATTTGGAGAGTTCAGTGGTGAAAGAAGCAGCATCGTAGTACTAAACTTCTCCTTCCAGCTGAATGAGTACAACCTTTGTGCTGTTCTCTTGCTCCATGCCTAGTAATTTGAAGAAAAAAAAAACGTGATCCTACAGATGTCTAGATAGCATTTAAGTGAAATTGAAAGAAGGGATATTTTGTGTCCTTCCTTCCCTGCTCACATAGTGGTGATGATACCCTCTTCTAGCTTTTAAGTGGTCTAATGAAACTGCAAGACTGGTGGCTAAATTCTCACCTTGTTTTCTTGCCTTCCACACACCTTCTTTAATGCTGGAGAGACACTCACAACAGTGAGCCCAGATATTCTACCTACAAAAGCTGTTTTACTATCTCATAATTACACCAGGTGGTTGCAAAATAGAACATGATACAGAGATTCAGCTATCTAGCTGATAGAATTAAGTTGCATGGAGGGCTATCTGGGGAGAAGGAGGGCTTGTTAGCTCAGTTGCTATGTGAACATGACCAGACTGCGTCCAAGTCAGAGTGGGCTCACATCCACACCTCTGTTGCAGGATCTTTTTATCTTTCAGCTTTGGGATTAGCTTGTATTTGTCTGCTGCTGACATTGTAGGTCCCAGATTCTGCAGGGCCAATAAATTTCTTTTGTTTTTGCTGCAGAAAGCTTTGTCCTAGTAACTGTACACTGACTCTGAATACTCACCATATTAATGAATTACCATATTCCTCCTATCAGCTCACAAAGCCACCTTTGCTAAGCAGACGGAGACTCATTTGCTCTGTTTCCTGAGCAAGCTTTAGCTCAGTGGCCCAGCACATCCATCTTATCATTTGGGAGCTTTTTTCACTTTAGCAGAGCCGATATCTTGCTTCACTTAAGCACCTGCTAGTGATAAACAAGAGACAGGTGCTAATCTGCCCAGGTCTGCCACTCCCCAGGGAAAG
>NW_010204141.1:98568-105090 GCF_000695765.1 Mesitornis unicolor
ATCATAGATATGAATTGTTGATGAATCACTCTGTTGATACCACATCTCACCATAAAGGGAATTGGCAGAAGCCCTTCCCTGGTTTGGGATGTTTTTAAAGCTTAGCTGGTTGGGGTACCGCAGAATACAGTGCAATGAATAGTCATGTTCTGGCCAGCATGTAAACCAGCACTGATTTCAGATAGAGTTGTGTGTATGGAAGGACCTGCTTTTGCTGATCCTGCTTATGCTTCAGCCAGTCTTTTTATAGGCTGTCAAAACACAGAGCCAAACTCTGAAGTCGTTCCTTGAATTATATGTGGTCTTTACTTGAGCAGAGCCTGCACTAAGTGAGCAAAATCTAAATAAGGCTGTCAAGGCTTTGACCTAGAGTATTTACTCACACGGGTCCCGGTGAGAATTGCAGACTTAATACTACGTTGCAAATGTAAGCGTTTCAGTGCATTCTCCTGTGCTCTGACAAAGTTAATTGTCTAATCTTGACACCAAGTGCCCTGTACTTTTTTAAGAGGTTTATGCATGAGACTAATTATGTGCTGTTAATTTCGCTGCTAGCAGCTTTCCGTTTTTAACATCCATTGGATTCTGGAGCTACACAGGGCGGCATTTTCATGTACCCAGTGCAAGGGTTGTGAACTGGATGCTGAAAGACAAAGACAGCAAATATCAGTGGAATATTCTGAAAAAGAAGGAAGAGTTGATTCGCTCAACCTTTGTCCTGGTGACCAGAAATACCAGGATGCATGATCCACAAGTATGCTGCATAGAAAAATTTTACTATCCTGCAGATGCTTTCTCCATGTAGATGGAGTTTACAAGTACAGATTACCATTTCTGGTATCAATGTCCAAGTGCAAGAAGAGAGTACCTGGGAGTAAGAGAGGGGCAGGAAGCCATGGCTTGGAACAGGCTAGTCCCATCAGCATACCTGAAATTTTATCTGTCTGATGCAATGGAGGCACCTTTAAAATTACTAATATCTTGGCATTTAAACTTTGAAATGAAGCAGACTTCTGAGTTATATAAATTCTTGAGGATGTACTAGTCTGTCATAGCTAAGGTGCCTCAAAACCTGAGAAAAGCCCTCACACATCTTCTGGAGATGCTCAGACATACTATTCTTCTTCTAAGCTTTCATCAGACCTTCCAGTGCCTGCAACTGGCAGGGAGAGAAGAGGCTTCGCACAGGCTGTGCTCTTGTTCTCCCTCTAGAAAGTGCTGTGGAAAGCTAATCAACTTTGTACCAGTGGACCTTTACTATGCTATTTCTCCAAAGTAGTAATTTTTCAATGGTATAAGGAAGACATTACTAGGCACTTACCTAAATTTTCTCAATTAAAAAAAAAAAAAAAAGAAAAAGACAAAACTAACCTAACCAAACCAAACCAAACCAACCAACCAAAAAAGAATAGGGGGACAAACATTGCAGGTAATCAGATTAATACGACAGCAATTTATAGGTGTTTGGAGGGCAGAGGATTGTCAGAGGTCCTATTGTGTTAAGATCATGTTTATCGTGTCATTCCTATCTTACCTGACATGTATGTCAAAGGTTTTAAGACAACATTGAGCTAACATGATGCTTCTTGAGAAGAAGGTAGCTGTCCAGATGCTTTCATTTCAAAAGTGTTTAAGTAGATCTGAGAGTCTGCAACTGTTTTTGATTAGTAGCTGCACAAATATACATTAGGATATTCCTCCAAACTCAAGATCAGTGCATCCCTCTGAGTAACAAATCAAGAAAATGAGGCAAGACACCTGCATGAATGAGAAAGGGGCTCCTGGAAAAAAATTCAAATGGAAGAAGGGAGTTTACAGAATGTGGAAAGACTGGCCTCTTGGGAGAACTATAGGAACGTTGTTGGAGGATGCTGGGATGCAACACATGGCTAAGGCCTACTTGGAAAAAAATCTGGCAAGGGATGTTAAGGACAACAAGAAAGGCTTCTTCAAGTACATCAGAAGCAAAAGGAACTACTGTAGAGGGTCCAGCAGAGGCCTATGAAGATGATGAGGGGACTGGAGCATCTCTCTTATGAGGAAAGGCTGTGAGACCTGCTTAGCCTGCAGAATAGACATCTAAGATGGGATCTTATCAGTGCTTATAAATATCTAAATGGAGGGTCTCAAGAGGATGGGGCCAGATTCTTTTCAGTGATGCCCAGTGATAGGACAAGTGGCAATGGGCACAAACTGGAAAAAAAGAAGTTACATCTGAACATGAGGAAAAACTTCACTTTGAGGGTAAGAAAGCACCAGAACAGGCTTCATGGAGTACCAAGATATTAGTAATTTTAATGGTGTGAAGTGTCCTTCTCTAGAGACATTCAAAACCTGCCTTGACTTGATCCTGTGCAACCTGCTGTATGTGAAGCTGCTTTAGCAGAGGGGTTGGACTGGATGATCTTCAAAGGTCACTTCCAACCCCTATCATTCTGTGATTTTCACAGGATAGTCTCTAATTTGCAGTTTGGGAACTGGCAGACCATGGACTGTCCCATCATGTAACACCAAAAGGATGTTTAATTCTGGGTTTGGGAATGATAAACTCTGGACTTAGGTTTCCAGCTGAAGATCCATGGGACTCGATGTTCAACTTTGAAACTAGCATTGATCTCAGCGTGATGCAGCTTTGAGGCAGCTGGTCTTTGTTATCAACCTCAGACCTTCAGACAGCAGGGCAAGACCTCTCTGAAATCCAAAGCAATCTAAAGAAAGCAGACCCCTCTGCAACGATAGGTGTAAAACAAATTTCTCAGGAGCTCCTCTGACACTGTAGGCCTGATTGTTAAGAGGATCTGTGACTGTGGAGTCTCTGAAATGACTGCTAATTCTATGGCAATTTCCCAGCTGGCATAGAAATCAGGCAGTCAACAGACCTGTTTTGATTAGAAGAAAAAGAAAAAAAAAGAAATACAGGTGCTATTAGTAAGGTATTAGGATTCCAGACTTTTATTAAAATCTAGAAGTTAAGAGATGAAGATTCTTTCCCTCCTTCAAGACACTGTTTTGTCTGAATTCTGTCAACTTATCACCAAGCACCTGCGAGCTCTTTAGAGGCTGTAGGTGCAGCTTTACCTGAGCAGGAAGATAAAATAAATGCATATGTTGATGGATGTGTAGTCAGTGAGATTGTTTTTATAAAGGAGCAGGTGCTGCAAGAAGTTGGAAAGCAATCACAGGAAGAGGCTTGGTTTCTCTTCTGGGCAGGCGAGAGGCATGAGCATGGGGGCGGCTGATACCCCATGCTGAGAGGAAGAACAGAGAGGAGTCTCTGATGAGGACAGGGGAGTAAGCCAGGCTGCTCCAGTCGAGCGAGAGATGGCAGGAGGAGGAAAGTTCACTGCCTGCTTAATTGCAGGGGGTGCCACAGTCCCACTGTGTACACAAAACCCTGTCAATAGCACCGAGGCACCAGCGTGTTAATTAATGATTTACTTACACTGACCCTTGACCCTGAGGCAAATAATGGGGATTTGTTTTGCTTCTATTAACTCCTAGGCTTGCTGAGCAGAGGCCCTGTAGTCCCCAGCATCACATGGCTACACAGAGCTACGTCTGTCCTTTGTAGTGTGAGAGTCCAGCTTGCGATTGAGGGAAATTGATTCCCCCTTACCTATCCTGGCTTTTCATTTCCTCTTCTGCTCAGTACTGTCCAGAAAAGCAAGCCTGAATCCATATGGGTGCTTGCTGTCTTTGTCCCTGCTTTGAAATGGGCCTAGTGAGCATAAAGGCAGGGCTGCATAGAGCACAGGGGAGGATGGGGAATGGGACAGGGTCACCAAATTTCCTCCTCAGGCATCTTTTGGAGACAGAAACTCCTAAGTCTAAGCCTAAACACTGACAGAGGAAGAGTATGACTGGGCAAGGGACTTCTCACAGGGTTCAGCATGAGAGCAGGGCGCTCTGGCCCATGTTTTGCCCATGTTTAGCCTAAAATTGCATGCTAGTGTGGCAGCATGCGTGGTGGTAAGGGAAATGTGTACAGCAGTGTCTGTGGAGAGCTGGAAGTAATTTCCTAGCAGTAGAAATGAAGATACAAGTCCTGATACATCCTTAGGGACACCTGCTGTAATTACCGTGCTCGGTTTGACCAAATGTCTTCCAGCAGAGCTGAGAAGCTGACCTGTGACGAATGTCAGAGCCAGCTCTCAGCCACAGCAGTGTCTTCCCACATGGCCACAACCAAGCCTCTTAGCCTGAAGCCCGCACCAAGATTCAGGTCTCCAACTCCCATGCAACTGAAAATGAAGATCTAAGTAAGCACTGGGAAAGAAAAAGGAGCAGTGCTGACCTCTCCTTCCCCTGGGTAGTAGGAGGATAAATACATTACAGAATGTAAAGAGCTTGATATTATGGAAATAGAAACTCTATAAGTTACTTAGTTCATACACATGCAACTCCCAGAGGGTGTAACTAGGGTTGTTCTGGTTTTTCAGTATTATTGCTTCAGGCATTACACCTGAAAATGCCAGATGTACTTAAATCAAGTGCGATGGTGTCACTGCATAGTAATAGTGTTTTATCAGGGGGATGGACTGGTCTGCTTTCTCTCTCAAGAGCATTTGGAAGAGTATGATGCGGAGTGGATTGGAAGGCAGATGGGTTCCTCTCTACTGGAGGATTACATTTTTATTAAAGTAGCTGGTTGTTGCTTCAGTGTAGGGCCAGTGGCGTCTGCTGTGATCAATAGAACCATGCTTTTTATGTGAGATTTACTCTTGCTCGTCCCAGTTTTCCCGAGACTGTTCAGCTTTCAATCGATAATGAGCCGTGATGACAAAGTAGCTCGTTTCAATTGAATTTGGTATCATTAAAAATGTTTAAAAAACCATTGTCTCTTCTACCTTTTTATAGTGAAAAGCTTTTTGATGAGAAAATTTGATGCTGTCCTAGCAACCCTGCAGAGTGAGAACGACCCTCAGTCTCGCTTGCTGCTGATGGGTGTTTAGGGTTAGCAGGTAAATGCTACCATATGTCTTGCAATTTTCCATTTTCAAAGTCAGAACACACTAAGTAAATATCCCTTTGGTGCCTGAAATGGGCGATTATCTTCCATTCTGATTTGAAGCAACACTGATGCAAGGACTAACTTGCTTCAACTTTTGGAGGCCAGCCAGCCTTTCCAATGCTGACTGGAGTACAATTGCGTTTACTGGGCTTGTCTTGTGCATTTCAGCTTGTTTAATTTCCTAATAAGTTCTTTTCTTGGGCAAGAGGGTGAACTGACTTCTTGCTATTCCAGGAAGCAGTATCATCTGTGGCCCACTGTGGTTCAAGTCAGAGTGACACAGCATGGCGGGATCCCGGCAACTACTTTCAGCATCAAAATAAATGGCTGCAGAATTTAATTTAACTGGGAAGTGTTCCGAGTTGTGGATTTTGATGTTTACTTTCCAATCTGCAGACCTGTGTCTGCATTTACAGCCCCAAATATATACCAGGGAGAGCAGTCCTTAGAAATTAGTTTCCAACTATCTTTTTTTCTTTTTGCTTTGTCCCACATCCTACTTTAAAAATGTCCTTGCATCCAGAATGCATTTCCATCAGCAGAAATGAACAATTTAACATCACAGCCAGACAGAGAGAGATGTGTGTTCTTGCAGAAATGTATGGCACTGCCTCTTAAGTATCTTCTCAAAGCAGGTGGTCCCTCCTTTAAGAGCTTCCCTATGAGGGGCTGCAAAAGTAGAATAAGATGAAGGGGGATGGGATGAACTACCTAAAGGCACAAACCATCACACTCCTGCAGGCAGCATGGGAGCAACATGTTCTTCAGATGGACTTAGGGGTTGATGGAGCGGAAGTCTGACAAACGAGCTTGGAGACCCTGCACTGCACATGGAGAAGTGGGGAAGGTGGGATGAAGCAACTGCAGGCCAAGCTGACAGACGGACTTGTACTGGTTGCTAGGCAAAAGCAACTTATGCCTCAGCCAGCAATCCCCAGCTTCTCCCAGTGCGTGGTAGGGCTAGAGATAAAGGTTGCTGCTATTTCAGTGTCAAGGAGCGATGTTTTTTTTTGTTAAGAGTATGGTCCTGCTTCATTTGCTTCCCCTGCAGCTGCCGGACATCGGTGGCAAGGTTAACTCCACCGTGCATAGAGAGAATTCCTTTCCGCACCCTGCTTCACATCTTTTGTTTTCTTCTCTTATAATTTCATAACCTCAGCAGCAAACTTCTCCCCCTCCTCCCTCCTTATTCCCCCTCTCTCCTCCTCCCCTTACTCCGGTGGTTTATGAGTTTTGTGCTCTGTGGCCTATTAAGGTTCAGTTCCCAGCCAGTAAAAATGAGGAATTGGTTCTTGCCATTCCACGCAAGGAGTTTTAATGCACTCAGTCGCTTGGAAGCCTAAACGCAATAGTTTTGTATCGGTGATAGTTGTGTAACATAAAGCCTTAATAAAGGTTTATAAGGGAAGGGATATGAAATGGAGCATACAGAGTTCAGCTCCATGTGCAGCTCTGCTGGGGAGTTAAATAAGGGAGAAAGTGTTTGCAGAGGAGCCTGGGGAGCTGTGATG